>NW_007382595.1:0-471 GCF_000475195.1 Diaphorina citri | reverse complement strand
GAAGAAGACTTGAAGAAGTTATCTTAGGTACATATTGCGAATTGATAATAGTACCTATATATAAAATTAATGGTGAGTCGCTCAGTGAACTTTGGAACTTAGAAAAAGGGCCTTTGCAGAGCCTTCCATTGCCCTATTGAGCACTAACTTAGCGAGTTTACTTTTAAAAATGCAGAATTTCGTCAATATCCTACTAAGAATGTTCGATAATTCGTTTCCGAGCATAAAAAATTTCATCAAAATCTCACTAACTGTTCGAGAGTTATTGACACACTCTTGACAATACAGTGTACAAAACGAACATAAATAACAATGGAAAATCGTCAAACCCAGAACATGGTTCGTTGAGTTCGTTCGCTCAACACTTCGAAATCGTCTTCTAAAGTTCGTAATACAACTTCAAAATCTCCAAATCGTAATGAATAAAGAAATAATCAATCATTCATCTCATTTGCATTTGCACACACATAT
>NW_007382594.1:1104-8502 GCF_000475195.1 Diaphorina citri | reverse complement strand
TCTTTCATTAGAACGGAAAATATAAATTGAATTTTCAACCTTTTACAGTTATTTTTTCGGAGTTTTGACCTCAGATTTGGATTTTTCACGACTTTTTACATAGGAATCAACCATTTATTTATTTATAATTTTTACCTATTTGCAACTGCTCCATTATGTAAAAGTAATTCACATAATGTAAGTCTTAGCATGCTCCTACAAATTTATATTCCTAGAATAAACCCCTCCAAAATTTATAGTACACAGTAGGTACATAAAAGCCCAAGATAAAATCTACACTATACCTACATGTGGGGCAGGTATCATAATCCAAGGGTAGGTAATGTTAAATTTTCGCCGTTCAGAGACCTCCCAAGGGAGAATAAGATGCAAAGAGGTATTTTGTACGTTGCCTCTTACCTTCTTTTCAGGGAAAGTGCAACATTTTCTTCCCGTAAAACTCTTTTGCCTCGGGTTCGGGTATTAAGTAGAAATTTCACCCCAAAAGAACTGGTCACTTTTGTAAAGCTGAAACCTATTTATTACTTTCGAAGAAGAATGAGGAAAAAATAAGTTTAGGATAAACCAAAAGAAAAGTTTCAAACTTTTGTTCTTAGCCTTTTATAACCTTAGATACACCCTTCACCCAAACTCAGCTTGTGAACAATATCCATCATGAGTAAATTACGTAGTTAATACGGATTTTATTAAATAAATATTGATAGGTACCTAGGTGATGTGTAGCAGTTCTTTCTGCATTTTGAAAAAAAAAAAAAAAAAAAACAGGATTCACTTCACAGAAACAGCAGGAGTTCCTGTAATAGGTACACCTGGAAAACAATTCTAAAATTAAATGCAAAATGAACTGAGTGCTCAGTACAATACAAAATCAGAAACAAAAAGGAAGAACAATATACTCAATTATAAGAAACAAGACAGATATAAAATAAATACAAAATCAGAAACAAAAAGGAAGGAAGAACAATATACTCAATTATAAGAAACAAGACAGATATAAAATAAAGAGAGTACAAAATTTTGGGGAAAAATTGGGAACAATATGAAGGGGGGGGGCATTCTAGCATTCTAGAAAGGAATATGAAGGGGAGAATAATAATAATATAATACATCTAGCAACAGAAGTCGCTGTACGTGTACTTAACCCTCCTCATGCATATGAGCGATAAATACAAGTGGCTTGTGAACGCAAAAAATAACGACTCTGTAGCGGTTTCGATTTCAGCTCGAGGTGAACTTTATCATAAACAGAAGAGATTCGTTCTCGGAATGTCCGGATTTCTCCTATCGTGTGGATAAAGCCAACCGTTCCGAGAACGGACATTATCCGCCCAGGATAAAATGCGCCCGGGCGAGAATAGAGCTCGCGGCCTAGCGCTTTCAGACGCGCTACCAACTAAGCTAACTAGGCTGGCTTAGAAATGTAAAACCTACATAATTGACTAGGTACAAAAAGGGAATGCTAGTAAGATGAGGGTTAAGGGAAGCAAAAGGTAGCGGCTGGTTTTTATGACATTTCGATAGTGGAAACATGCCAGTGTAGCTCTAGACTCTAGATAGTCGAAACTTTGCTGAATTTTACTCGCGTCATTGCTTTATTTTCAAGTTTTAGAAGACAAGCCGTCTCACTCTATAAGCAAAAGGTAGCGGCTGGTTTTTATGACATTTCGATAGTGGAAACATGCCAGTGTAGCTCTAGATAGTCGAAACTTTGCTGAATTTTACTCGCGTCATTGCTTTATTTTCAAGTTTTAGAAGACAAGCCGTCTTACCCAAAGCAAAAGGTAGCGGCTGGTTTTTATGACATTTCGATAGTGGAAACATGCCAGTGTAGCTCTAGATAGTCGAAACTTTGCTGAATTTCCCTCGCGTCATTGCTTTATTTTCAAGTTTTAGAAGACAAGCGGTCTTACCCTCTCTAGAATCCTTATGAGTCTCTTGAGTCTTTAGGTGGAAAGAACAGTTTGGTTTACCTTGGAAGAGTTGGAAGTCTTAAAATCCTAAACTTGGTGCATAGGTAGTTTTGTCTTGGAATATTATCTTTTTAGAAGTCAGATATGTAATGTGTAAAGATAACGTCAGAATCCTTATGAGTCTCTTGAGTCTTTAGGTGGAAAGAACAGTTTGGTTTACCTTGGAAGAGTTGGAAGTCTTAAAATCCTAAACTTTGTGCATAGGTAGTTTTGTCTTAGAATATTATCTTTTTAGTCCATTCTCCCTTTATTATTACAATAGTAATAAAAAGGTATAAGGGACGGACTATTGTATTCGCTTCGGTGTCTCTCACCTCGCCAGATTTAAGTTATATTTCTCCTACCATAATGGCGGAACCATGATTTCATGTGACACATGAATCTGTCCGCAAAAGGTTAACATACTACAACTCAAGTAGGTAGGTAGGTATGTTGCTTTACATAAGTATGATGTAACTCTGGAATAAAATTATTTTAATGTACTTGCAATAATTTTTGTATTTTTTTAATGGATATTACTCATATTATTTTGGTTTGAAATGCTTATTTGCAAGTCTGGTTATGCTCATTCTTCCACAGCAGAAGAACCTAAATATTGTTCAAGATGGTAGGTAGGTATGTTGCTTTACATAAGTATGATGTAACTCTGGAATAAAATTATTTTAATGTACTTGCAATAATTTTTGTATTTTTTAAATGGATATTACTCCATATTATTTTGGTTTGAAATGCTTATTTGCAAGTCTGGTTATGTTCATTCTTCCACAGCAGAAGAACCTAAATATTGTTCAAGACTGCATTGGGTTAAATTTATTCATTTAATATTGCTTCCTTTATTAAAAGATCAGCAAAAAATTAGCTTTCCTCCCCATTCTCTCTCTGGGTTAAATTTATTCATTTAATATTGCTTCCTTTATTAAAAGATCAGCAAAAAATTAGCTTTCCTCCCCATTCTCTCTCTCTCTCTCCCTCTCTCTATTTTCATTTATCTCTGCTATTAAACAAAAAGTTCCAAGATTTGAGCTCATCAAAACTACAGACTTTTCATCACAGAACAGAGGAGGGGTGCTTTGTTTCCAAATTTAATTTAGATGAAAAGTGTAAAAAAAAACAATAGTTATTCAAGATGAACTTGGTTCGGTGTGTATTTCTTGGAGCCAATTCTTCTCTTGTGACTTTCAGGACTTTTTAAAAGAGAGAGAGAGAGAGAGAGAGAGAGAGAGAGAGAGAGAGAGAGAGAGAGAGAGAGAGAGAGAGAGAGAGAGAGAGATTATTCTGTCTAGTTCCCTCCCCAAAAGTAGAACACAAATTACCTAATATGAGTTGATCGTATTGGTTTTCTTATTATGAGAATTGTAACACTTCATAACGTACCATTACACTATAAGAGAGAGAGAGAGAGAGAGAGAGAGAGAGATTATTCTGTCTAGTTCCCTCCCCAAAAGTAGAACACAAATTACCTAATATGAGTTGAACGTATTGGTTTTCTTATTATGAGAATTGTAACACTTCATAACGTACCTACCCATTAGATTATGTTATGTACCTATAAGCACTTCTGTAAGATGTCAAATATCAATGTCAACATTTGAACAACTACAAGAGGAAGATGAACAATAAAAAGAACGAAGCAGCACGCTTCGGTGTCAATGTCCAAGTTTGACAGAACTCAAGATCGGCTCCTAATCAAGATACAGAATGTCAGTCTTTATGAAAAGTTCGCTTTCTTTTTAAGGAGAAAGAACACGAGGAAAGTTTCTTCTTCGTTTTTTTTTCCTGAGCGATAAATCAAAAAATATAAATTGGAAAAATAATTTTATAAGATAAAGAAGATGAGAGAAAGGGAAAGAGAGAGAGCGATGGGGAGGAGAATAGATATCCCATCTCTCCCATTAACTCCCCTGTATTCAGCTTTCTATTGTGCTGTTTTTGCAATCAATTAACTTTACTGTGTTCGTTCATTTCTTCAATACAATCATAATTACGCACCCATTTATTACTTTTTATTAAACTATGTACAGGGAACCTAATACAATTTAATGAGAAAGGTAGACAATAACTATTGGAAAAAGTTCGAACCATTTTTTACTTTTTATTAAACTATGTACAGGGAACCTAATACAATTTAATGAGAAAGGTAGACAATAACTATTGGAAAAAGTTCGAATTGTCAAAATCAAGGAAATGGGTGAAAAAATCCATTTTAAGGTCCTTTGTGTGCAACAAAGAGATCCAACAAAGTAGTAAATGGTGTGTAGAAATGGGTGAAAAAATCAATTTTAAGGTCCTTTGAGTGCAACAAAGAGATCCAACAAAGTAGTAAATGGTGTGTACCTGAGATTTTTCCCTGTCGATTATTTGAGTGCGACCACTATGCGATGCGTCTTCTCGAAAATTTTCCAAGACCGACATGTTTTCAAGTTCCGTAATGTAATAGAAAGTCGTGTGATGTTCAGACCAGAGTTTTTCTTCTTCTATTTCTTTCAATTATGTTCCTCGAAGGGCTTCGTGGCTGACGTAGAAACGAATCGAACAATTACTTTATTACTGTGGAATTGTCTTTTGTTAGAAAATTGAAGATTGATTCAGTGATTGACAGGGTAGCATAGAGTCTTTTGGATTTTGAAAATTTCAAATGGCCATTCGCCAGCCTAGTTAGCTTGGTTGGTAGCGCGTCTGCCTTGTAAACGCTAGGTCGCGGGTTCGATTCCCGCCCGGGAGGCAGTGATTGACAGGGTAGCATAGAGTCTTTTGGATTTTGAAAATTTCAAATGGCCATTCGCCAGCCTAGTTAGCTTGGTTGGTAGCGCATCTGCCCTGTAAACGCTAGGTCGCGGGTTCGATTCCCGACCGGGAGTCTCTCTTTCGCTCTTTCTCTCTCTATCTTCCTCTACACAAAGACTACAATAGGAGCTGATGGAAAAATAACTTTCACCATGAGATTACCAGAGGGGACTGTTCCCAAAAATACATAAAATTCTTGAAATATCAGACAATTTTAGGTTAAGTAGAACAAAGCATCCAAGACATAAAATTCTTGAAATATCGAACATGTTTTAGCTAAAGCATGAAGAAAAGTATCTGTTACGATAGCAATGCACTTAGCCATAACCTTGGTAACTCAAAACTTTGTAAAATTTGCGTACATGATTGACAAGTGCATCAAACTTAAAATAGATTGTGATAAAACTGACGCTTTCAACTACCTGCATTTTTTTTTTCTTTTTTTTAGAGCTTGCTATACCTACCTACTGTTGAATGTTGGATAAAAGCAGTTTCCTAGAAGAAAAAAACCTCATTCAATCCTTTTAGTAAAAAAATAAAAACATGACATTTCTCACACATGAGTCAAAAAATTCCTTTTTCTCGAAACACGAAAACCTTATGTATGAGAAAGCAGTACAGATATCGAAGTCTTGTGTTATTTTTCTCCATTTCTTCTCTCCCTCTTCTTTGGGTTTTCTTTACAAAGGCAAAAGGTTCCCTCCTCTCTTCCTTTCGCGTCAAATTTGTGCTGAATTCACACAAAAACGTATCCTGTGTAACCTTTAATAAGGCATTTTCAAGTGTGTACTTGTACTCTAGGGCAAATTTGTGCTGAATTCACACAAAAACGTATCCTGTGTAACCTTTAATAAGGCATTTTCAAGTGTGTACTTGTACTCTAGGGATATATACAGGGTGCCAGAGGTGTTTGTCATTAGAAAACTACCAATTCTTTTTCGTTTGGTCAGAACTTTTCTTATTGATGATGACGACGCGTGAATTCACACAAAAACGTATCCTGTGTAACCTTTAATAAGGCATTTTCAAGTGTGTACTTGTACTCTAGGGATATACAGGGTGCCAGTCATTAGAAAACTACCAATTCTTTTTCGTTTGGTCAGAACTTTTCTTATTGATGATGACGACGCTACGACTAAAAATTAATGTAGGTAAACGAACGCGAAGAGTATAGGTAGGTGTGTACTTGTTACACATCCACTAACATTGGTGGAGATGTCAAAATCACTTATCCTATAAGAAAAATAACTGCTATTCGATATACCTACCTATAAAATTAATTTGGGCAAGAAATAATTTTTGTTTTATTATAATTTGATGGTTAATACCTATAATATTATCTAAAAAAAAAGTAGACTTCAAAAAACGTAGATCCTACAAAGAAAATACACGGAAAGGCAACTCTTCATAAAAAGAACTGCTATTCGATATACCTACCTATAAAATTAATTTGGGCAAGAAATAATTTTTGTTTTATTATAATTTGATGGTTAATACCTATAAGATTATCTAAAAAAAAAGTAGACTTCAAAAAACGTAGATCCTACAAAGAAAATACACGGAAAAGCAACTCTTCATAAAAATTCAAAATCACTTATCCTATAAGAAAAATAACTGCTATTCGATATACCTACCTATAAAATTAATTTGGGCAAGAAATAATTTTTGTTTTCTTATAATTTGATGGTTAATACCTATAAGATTATCTAAAAAAAAAAGTAGACTTCAAAAAACGTAGATCCTACAAAGAAAATACACGGAAAAGCAACTCCTCATAAAAATAACTATTTTCTCCAAGATCACTCGGTATACCGTCATCTTGTGACGAAGAAAACAATATCGGTGACAAGTAGCTATGTACGTGACGTCACGTCATTATTACTATTATTGTATCACACCATCATGGCGAAACTACTTGAAATATTAGGCGAGACCGATATATTCGTAGGATAAGAAGATAGTCACGATCCGGAGGAGGGGGTGAAACAGCGAGATAAAGGATATAGGAGACAAAACTGGGAAAGATCATTATTACTATTATTGTATCACACCATCATGGCGAAACTACTTGAAATATTAGGCGAGACCGATATATTCGTAGGATAAGAAGATAGCTTAGAGTCACGATCCGGAGGAGGGGGTGAAACAGCGAGATAAAGGATATAGGAGACAAAACTGGAAAAGAATTGTATCACACCATCATGGCGAAACTACTTGAAATATTAGGCGAGACCGATATATTCGTAGGATAAGAAGATAGTCACGATCCGGAGTAGGGGGTGAAACAGCGAGATAAAGGATATAGGAGACAAAACTGGAAAAGATTTTTTTTAAAAAATGGGATAGACGGATAGACTAGAGAGGAAAACTAGTAGAAAGAGTGAACATCCTGAGAAATATCGATGGTAGAGCAGTGAGCACCAATATAAGATGTAGTGTACCTACTTAATTGGAATTTTCAAACTCAAATTTACAAAAGAAGCATAGGTAACTACAAGGTCTTCTATGGAATAATAATGGTTGAACTAAAAAAATAAATAAATAAACTGAGTTCCAGATTTTATTGAACAGTTTATATTTATTTATCTTTGTTTTTTTATTTATTTTTTTTTTTGGGGGTGGGAATTAAAGACCTTTACACGGG
>NW_007382594.1:0-848 GCF_000475195.1 Diaphorina citri | reverse complement strand
CAGGGAGAGAGAGAGAGAGAGAGAGAGAGAGAGAGAGAGAGAGAGAGAGAGAGAGAGACAGGGAGAGAGAAAGAGACACAGAGAGAGTGAGAGAAACTATGTGTGTGAGGAAGGGAGAGAAAAAGAGGAAGCTGGGGAGAGAGAAGAAGAGAGGAGAGAGAGAGGACTACAGGCAAATGATGGAGTGGATGCGAGGTAGTCTGAGAAAAATAATGGGGGGGGGTGAAAAAAGGTAGCAATTTACAGAGGCCGTATGAATATTCAACAGATTTGATTAGAACATTTAGAACCCAATAGAATAAAATATGAATTCCTAAAACAAATAAGAGCTTTCTCTCTCTCTCTCTCTCCGCTCATTATCCCCCTCTCTTTCCCCTGGTCCTCTTTCACTAGTCCTCTCTTCCTCCTCCTTCTATCTCGCTCTTTTTTTCTCATTTTCTCTCTATTATATCCACGTTTTCTCCAATCATTAACCCTTTCACTGCTTTATCCTGTATTCACCTGGTCCTTTTCATTGTTAACACATTGGTCGTCAAGGCTAGTCCACTAATCAGAACATTGAGTTCCGACAAAGACTCTTTGCTTTTCATACGTATGGTATGGTAAGTAACTAAGGACCTACCTCTGGTGGTTGAAGACCAAATTAACTCAAAACTGACAATGGTGTACTATGAGCTTGATTGTGGGGGACCTAATACCTAAGGTGAACTCCAGCATTTATAAACGAATACCTCTAGGTACATTTATAAACGTATATCTAGGTACATTTGTAAATGTGTATCTGGATACATTTATAAACGAAAATCTAGTACATTAGGTTTATAAATGTACGTTGGGTAAATAAATGT
>NW_007382593.1:0-8510 GCF_000475195.1 Diaphorina citri | reverse complement strand
AATATTTGCAAATACTTCCCATTTAGGTGCTGGGTCAACACGAGAACACCGGAAAGTAACCCGATGAAATATTTGCAATCGAAAAACGAGTTCAAATTTTTGGACTTTTTCAAGGAAAGTTTTGTAGTTACCTATTTCATAACTTCATAACCTAGATGTCTAATATAAACATATTTAATAACAAAGCACTACTTACTCACTATTATTATCATCATTGTTGTTATTGTCTTTTTTTTTTTTTTAATGACCTTTATATGATACAATGGATACACGTTCCGGTTTTGATCTTATCCGACTCGAGTTTCGTCCATCTCCGTGGACTTTTTCAAGGAAAGTTTTGTAGTTACCTATTTCATAACTTTATAACCTAGGATGTCTAATATAAACATATTTGATAGATTCTGACGTAACTTTGTGAAGATTCATCTTGAAAAGAAGAACACAATAGCTTTTACTCTTCACTGATGCCAGCAATGGCGAAACATGTCTGTTTGTTTGAATAAACAATAAAAAACCCCTCCCCCAACTGTGAAGAGTTAAAGCTATTGTGTTCTTCTTTTTTATAAACATATTTAATAATAAAGCACTACTTACACACTTGTGTTTTCAGTTCTACCACCTGGCTTTCGTTCGAATGGAGGAGCTGTGTTCTCAGTTACACATTGATGACGAGGAGTTGAAACACAAGATCTGGACCTGCTTCGAGTATTCTATAACCCACGGTCTGGACAATGACGGGGAACATATTATGAAGGTACAATGCAGAATTTATTTTATAAAATAATAGTTAAATAAAATTCAAATAATAGTTTAATAAAATTCAAAATTTATTATAATCATAAAAGAATATGTAGTTTAATACAATTCAACGGAAGATCTGGACCGCTTTGAGTATTCTGTAACCCACAGGCTGGACAATGACGGCGAATATATTATGAAATTAATTAGAGATATCACCAAAAGAAATCAAAATCCCAGTCTCATTGAAAACCAACATAAATTTAACGATGGAATTTGTTGGAGAGGTTTTCTCTTAAGAAACTGGAGGGCTTCTTTTATGGTTTCTTCGTCGTCTTTCAGAATATCTGAGATGCTGGCCGACGAGAAGCTGGGGGGGTCTGAAACGCATATTTCTATAAGAGATCAGGATGTGCTCGATTGTCGTTGGTTCTTGGCACTATTCACACATCGGTCGCTCTTCTTTTCTGAAGAGGTGAGAGTGGGTTACCTTGGAGTGGCCCCCCACTCTCATCCTCATCAGACAAACCTCATCCAATCGGCTCCCGAAAGTTAAAAACAACTTGTTTTAAATAGATCAGTTGCGCTCACTTGGTTGATATTGCAAAGTCATAGAGCAGGAAAAATGAGGACCAACGGAATTTTTCTTTTTCTTCTACGACTTCTAGAGCCCGAGATAAATCGATCTAAAAAATACCGGTAAATCGTGAAGTTTGACGTCACACGTTTCTGCGCATTTTGACGTGAAATCTGACGTCACAACTCTTTGAACTTTTTCATTAGAACGGTAATTAAAAATTGAATTTCCGACCTTTTAAGGTTACTTTTTCGGAGTTTTGGCCTCAGATTTGGATTTTTCACAACTTTTTACGTTTGAATCGACCTTTTATTAATAATTTTTACCCATTTGCAACTGCTCCTGAAATCTGACGTCACAACTCTTTGAACTTTTTCATTAGAACGGCAATTAAAAGTTGAATTTTCGACCTTTTAAAGTTACTTTTTTGGAGTTTTGACCTCAGATTTGGATTTGTCCCAACTTTTTACATAGGAGTCGGCCATTTATGTATGATTTTTACCTATTTGCAACTGCTCCATTACAGGATCGTCATGTAGACCAACTCATCATGTCATCGGTGTACATTATATGCAAGGTTGCCAACTCGCCCCAGTACGAGAAGACGGCAAGCGTTTCTGCGCAGTTCGACGTGAAATCTGACGTCACAACTCTTTGAACTTTTTCATTAGAACGGCAATTAAAAATTGAATTTTGGACCTTTTTAATATACTTTTTCGGAGTTTCGACCTCAGATTTGGATTTTTCACTACTTTTTACGTAGGAATCGACCATTTATTAATAATAATTTACCCATTTGCAACTCCTCCATTGCTAAATATTAGGTACATTCTATGTGATAAATTAAATTTCAACAGATGATGGATACCTACTATATAATATGACCATGTGTGCAATGGCGTAGGTACTGCTCATTTTTCCCGGCCCCATTCAGAAAAGGTAAAGTAAAAGTCTATGCCTTGGCAGGGAGTGAACCAGCGTCTTTCTGTTTACCAGGCGAGCGTCTACCAATACACCACCGAGGAATAATAATGTCTAATTTCTTCATCCTAACAACAACTACAAGAAAGGAGAAAATACAAAAGATAGGAATATCTGAGAAGAAAGCTAGGGGCTATGATAGGACAAGGCTCTGAACTTTAGAACAAGATATTATACGAGGTATATCGTCTGATTTTCCATCAAGTACACTGACAATACTGACATCATTATTCATTACTACGGACATCATTCTACCTTGGGCAATGCCTTCTTCACGTTAAGGTCTCTGATACTGTCGAGGTATTATAAACGAAAGTAAGTAGGCAGTGTTTGGCACGGATTGCCAATTTGTGTTTTTTGAATACACCATGAATGATTTCCTATAATTACAGGACTTGGTCTTTGGCCATCTCTGTATGGTACTTTCGTTTTCATTTCTTTTGATGAGCTTTCTTATACGTTCGCTTCCTACGTGAATACACTAATGTTCAATAGCCATTTATAAATGTAAACATAGTACTTGGTATACAACTAGTCAGCCTAGTGAGCTTGGAAAGTAACGCGCCTGTCTTGTAAGCGCTAGGCCGTGGGTTCGATTCCCGCCCGGGGCGGAGTTAAAAACAAACAGATAAGCTTTGTTCTAGGAACGGCTGGCTTTCTTCTATCCTGTCTATCTACTCTATTTGATTTCGGTACGATAAGACCTTAGTAGTTACAGATCCCTCTATCAAACCTCTTAAAAAGAAACTTTGATATTATTGTTAAGATGTTACGATTATTAAGACAATTCAATTAGTGTTTGGAAATTTCTATTGAATAAAGACACTTTATTTGACTAATATCTTGTTACTCAAAACATGGTACATATGTACCTATAATAACTACAGATAATTATCCTTACCTATAATGGGTTAATGGGGACTATTTAGTCCTATTTGAGCAGTACAAATGATATAATGGGGTACTCTTTAGTGTTAGTCCTATTTGAGCAATATAAATGGGCACCATTATTATCTAGGCGCACGGCAGTGCGCCAGGCCAAGTTCCGGCCTCAGCACGCTACTGTGTATATTACACGAAACATTTCGACGCATTTTTACGCCTATCATAACTCTGTGTAATTGGCAATGTTTTTCCTTCTCAAATTAATAAACAACTATTATTAACATGAAAATAAAACGAAAACATTGCCAAGTTGAAATTGAGAGAAGGTTGAAGGAATTGAGATCCAGCATTTTCAGCAGACACGAAAAACTGGGAATGCAGACTTGGCCTTAATTTTCTGATCTCACCACTTTTATAGGCCGACATTTTTGGATAGGGACTTGGCGTTTTTTTCACATTTGTGATTTTGTGGGGGATATTATTATCCTAATCTATTCCGGGACTTATTTTCTTCCCATTTTACGACCATGCAGACTTGGCCTTAATTTTCTGATCTCACCACTTTTATAGGCCGACATTTTTGGATAGGGACTTGGCGTTTTTTTCACATTTGTGTTTTTGTGGGGGATATTATTATCCTAATCTATTCCGGGACTTATTTTCTTCCCATTTTACGATTATCGATTTTCTCTTACGTAATGGCTATTTAATTGTCAGTTCTAAAATAACCAATAATGAGCGAGAAGATTGACTGTTTTTATTACCAAAGTAGAAGTACCTACAATTTTACTTTAGACTGATAAAGAGTTAGCTCTGGCCCTTGGCTACAGTTAGTTTTTAGTATTTCTCAGAAAGCTTCCATCATAGGCCTGCCACTCACTATCAGGTAGACCTGACGACAGGTACACCTGACAGTGTGTGTGCTTATCAGGTAGCAGGTAGACCTGACAGACGGACCTTTTCAGCCGTACCTGTCAGGTCTACCTGATAGTGTGTGAGCTCATCAGGTGTCAGGTATACCTGATCAGGTGTACCTGTCAGGTCTACCTGATAGTGAGTGGCTGGCTTTACCAATGGTATATCAAGATTATTGCCATGCATTAACGGGTGAAGTTAGGACGCCCTTGGGCACCCAACTTATAACAGTAAACCTGAGTTACAAACCTGACTAATCTTAAGTCCAAGATCCATTGTGATACTTACAATAAGCTAAACCCTAGGGGATCTATAGATTCTGAACCATCAATATTTTGTGATCTAACAGTAAACACGATTAGATATACTTGAAACAGCTTTTTATAATAATCGATCTTTTTTTTATATAATCGATCTTTTTTTTTCACATAGAGAACTGTAACTGCTAAGGTCTTATGGTCCCGAAAGTGAAGAGACAAGGGAATTAGTATGAGTGAGTGAGTGAGTGAGTCAGTCAGTCAGTCAGTTACACAAGGGGCTGTATATATTTAGGATTATTGCCATGCATTAACGGGTGAAGTTAGGACGCCCTTGGGCAACCAACTTATAACAGTAAACCTGAGTTACAAACCTGACTAAGTCTCCTTGGCTATGACACCTTACACTATAAGGCTTATACGCGTTTTCCTACAATTACCTTCTACTTAAACGCCATTAAGACATCTTATGGCGCGTGTTTTCTTAGGTCAGCCACTCACTATCAGGTAGACCTGACAGATACAACTGATCAGGTCCGCCGGTCAGGTATATCTGATACCTGATGAACACACACACTATCAGGTAGACCTGTCAGTTACGGCTGAAAAGGTCCGCCTGTCTACCAAGTAGGTAAGTGCTATCCGGACCTGATCTATTCAAATTCTTGGTCCACAACGCCACAGTCTGTAGGCACGCAGTTCCATCAGGTGGCTGGGTGATTGCCTCGGTCCCCCATCTGAAGGTCACCCACATGTTTAGCATTTTTTAGCATAATTACCGCGCGGTGTCGCTTATCATTTGGTCATCTAATGCTGCTATTGGCCTTATGGCTTGAGCTACTAAGTATTGGAGGTATGCTATTAAGGGTATTGTGTTTAGCATTTTTTAGCATAATTACCGCGCGGTGTCGCTTATCATTTGGTCATCTAATGCTGCTATTGGCCTTATGGCTTGAGCTACCAAGTATTGGAGGTATGCTATTAAGGGTATTAAGTATTGGAGGTATGCTATTAAGGGTATTAAGTATTGGAGGTATGCTATTAAGGGTATTAAGTATTGGAGGTATGCTATTAAGGGTATTAAGTATTGGAGGTATTCTATTAAGGGTATTAAGTATTGGAGGTATGCTATATTAAGGGTATTAAGTATTGGAGGTATGCTATTAAGGGTACATTAAGTATTGGAGGTATGCTATATTAAGGGTATTAAGTATTGGAGGTATGCTATATTAAGGGTATTAAGTATTGGAGGTATGCTATATTAAGGGTATTAAGTATTGGAGGTATGCTATATTAAGGGTATTAAGTATTGGAGGTATGCTATATTAAGGGTATTAAGTATTGGAGGTATGCTATATTAAGGGTATTAAGTATTGGAGGTATGCTATTAAGGGTATTAAGTATTAGAGGTATAGGTATGCTATTAAGGGTATTAAGTATTGGAGGTATGCTATATTAAGGGTATTAAGTATTGGAGGTATGCTATATTAAGGGTATTAAGTATTGGAGGTATGCTATATTAAGGGTATTAAGTATTGGAGGTATGCTATATTAAGGGTATTAAGTATTGGAGGTATGCTATATTAAGGGTATTAAGTATTGGAGGTATGCTATATTAAGGGTATTAAGTATTGGAGGTATGCTATATTAAGGGTATTAAGTATTGGAGGTATGCTATATTAAGGGTATTAAGTATTGGAGGTATGCTATATTAAGGGTATTAAGTATTGGAGGTATGCTATATTAAGGGTATTAAGTATTGGAGGTATGCTATTAAGGGTATTAAGTATTAGAGGTATAGGTATGCTATTAAGGGTATTAAGTATTGGAGGTATGCTATATTAAGGGTATTAAGTATTGGAGGTATGCTATATTAAGGGTATTAAGTATTGGAGGTATGCTATATTAAGGGTATTAAGTATTGGAGGTATGCTATATTAAGGGTATTAAGTATTGGAGGTATGCTATATTAAGGGTATTAAGTATTGGAGGTATGCTATATTAAGGGTATTAAGTATTGGAGGTATGCTATATTAAGGGTATTAAGTATTGGAGGTATGCTATATTAAGGGTATTAAGTATTGGAGGTATGCTATATTAAGGGTATTAAGTATTGGAGGTATGCTATATTAAGGGTATTAAGTATTGGAGGTATGCTATTAAGGGTATTAAGTATTAGAGGTATAGGTATGCTATTAAGGGTATTAAGTATTGGAGGTATGCTATATTAAGGGTATTAAGTATTGGAGGTATGCTATATTAAGGGTATTAAGTATTGGAGGTATGCTATATTAAGGGTATTAAGTATTGGAGGTATGCTATATTAAGGGTATTAAGTATTGGAGGTATGCTATATTAAGGGTATTAAGTATTGGAGGTATGCTATATTAAGGGTATTAAGTATTGGAGGTATGCTATATTAAGGGTATTAAGTATTGGAGGTATGCTATATTAAGGGTATTAAGTATTGGAGGTATGCTATATTAAGGGTATTAAGTATTGGAGGTATGCTATATTAAGGGTATTAAGGCCTCTGTGTACTGCCGGGGGTCAAATATATGCCAGTACTCCTGAAGGCCTAAGAACTTTAGGCCATACTGTATACATATTGCGACATGGGAACTTATGGCATTTTTTACAGTACCTACAGACTATACCCACACAGTTTACATGAACAATATCTTTATGATCACCTTATGGCCTTATGGTAGTCTTTCACAGGTTACGTAACATTGTTAATTACCAGTCTCCTTGGCTATGACACCTTACACTATAAGGCTTATACGCGTTTTCCTACAATTACCTTCTACTTAAACGCCATTAAGACATCTTATGGCGCGTGTTTTCTTAGGTCAGCCACTCACTATCAGGTAGACCTGACAGATACAACTGATCAGGTCCGCCGGTCAGGTATATCTGATACCTGATGAACACACACACTATCAGGTAGACCTGTCAGTTACGGCTGAAAAGGTCCGCCTGTCTAGTCTACCTGATACCTTAAGAGCACACACACTATCAGGTAGACCTGATCAGGTTCACCTGTCAGGTCTACCTGATAGTGAGTGGCTGGCCTTATGAACAAGTTTTCTTTTTTTTTTACGCCTAGTATTTGTCAAAACGCCTAGTATTTGCCTTAGGGGGTTTCGGTGTTATGTGTCAGCGCAAACCACTGGGGTTACTTCCACACTGGCAAATGCTCTGACGCTGATGGTCTCGGAATTCTCAGGATCGGTGACGTACTTTCGTCACGGAATTACGGAAAAATCCGACACACTTTGACGCACTGCGAGTGTGGAATTCAGACGTACAAGACTTTTCAATGGAAAATTGGAAATTTTCAGAGCTACTGATCTACGTCATCGACTTTTGACTGTAGGTCTTTCTTTATTAAAACCCGGCTTTGGCCAGACATTCACGTTCAGACAGACCGTCGGACCGTTTGTGGCGGGTAAAGCTTCAGACGGAAATATTCTTCAGAAATTAAGGCCTTGAAATGGACAACGAGATACAACTTGGAACAATTTGAACATCAATATGAAGAAAACAAAAAGCGAGTTCAAAGTAAAGAGAGGTAAGTCATCATCTACTGCTTCCTATGTATTCTTATGAAGTAGATACTTTCCGAACCAAGCTGCCGGGTCGCGCTGCCCAGTCGCTCTGAGAGCAGTGTGTACGCGCTGTCCGTGAGGTTTTCATGTGATTTAAAATACTATTTTTGTAATAATTTGTTCGACTGGAAGTTTGTAATTGAAGTCGCGCGACCCGGCAGCTAGGATCGGAACGTCACCAATACTGGACTGACAAGGGGGGATGGTTGCATACTCCAAATTATAGACAGGGGGCCCCTAAATGCCTCTGTGTACTGCCGGGGGTCAAATATATGCCAGTACTCCTGAAGGCCTAAGAACTTTAGGCCATACTGTATACATATTGCGACATGGGAACTTATGGCATTTTTTACAGTACCTACAGACTATACCCACACAGTTTACATGAACAATATCTTTATGATCACCTTATGGCCTTATGGTAGTCTTTCACAGGTTACGTAACATTGTTAATTGCCAGTCTCCTTGGCTATGACACCTTACACTATAAGGCTTATACGCGTTTTCCTACAATTACCTTCTACTTAAACGCCATTAAGACATCTT
>NW_007382592.1:0-8513 GCF_000475195.1 Diaphorina citri | reverse complement strand
AACAAAGAAATGAACTTTCCTTCTATGCAAGATGCATCGGATAGTGCAGGAATAGCATTCGACCGGTGTTTACTGCAAGTTTAAATACCGATTCTGAACGTATAAATGCACATAAATTACGCATAGTAAATACTCTGGGTATTAACCATTATTATACGATAGGAGACTAGAATGTGTTTTAATGGCAACCTTACGTATACCAGGGTCCACGATACCTAAGATCCACTGCTAGTGTTGGTCTAAAAGTCTAAATTTTATTTGCTGTAAAAAGCCAGATTGAGACTGAAGAATCCCTTTTCTTTGCCCAGAATGTTCAGTTTTGTTGGACCCCAACGGATTGAGTCCTTGAAGGGACAGGAAAGTCTAAACCCATGGATAATGCCGGCCACTCACGGTCAGACCGTCTGAGAAGCGTCGGAAGATCCGGCACAACCGACGGTCTGAGGCTACTCACGTTGCCCCGCATGAAGTTTCTTGAGATGGATTAGTAAGTGAGCTAGTCCACTAGTAGCTAAGAACAGTGGGACCCGAGTATCAGATCTCCTATAAGGCAAGTTCACCATACGGTTTACTTTTATCGCCTTTCACATAGTTCTAATGCAGAGTAGAGGTTCGTCGTGTAATGACGCTGAGGTGGAGAATTTATTTTCTAGATTCTAGGGCATGTGGGTTCCCAACAGATGGTTCGCGGAACACTGATGGCTAATGAAAAGGTTTCAAGTGGTTCTCGGAGCTGATGGCTAAATAGTCATTCTTTAAAAAATATTAAATATACAAGTGTAATGACGCTGAGGTGGAGAATTTATTTTCTAGATTCTAGGGCATGTGGGTTCCCAACAGATGGTTCGCGGAACACTGATGGCTATTGGCTAATGAAAAGGTTTCAAGTTGTTCTCGGAGCTGATGGCTAAATTGTCATTCTTTAAAAAATATTAAATATACACGTTCGTCGTGTAATGACGCTGAGGTGGAGAATTTATTTTCTAGATTCTAGGGCATGTGGGTTCCCAACAGATGGTTCGCGGAACACTGGTGGCTAATGAAAAGGTTTCAAGTGGTTCTCGGAGCTGATGGCTAAATTGTCATTCTTTAAAAAATATTAAATATACTCGTACACTGGTGATGGCACGTTGAATACACTAGTTCTCAACGAATCACTAAAGGTAATAATACACTGGTGATGGCACGTTGAATACACTAGTTCTCAACGAATCACTAAAGGTAATAAACCCTAAGCGTGGTTGCTACCCGGATGGGTCCAATGCGTCCTGAAATTCGAGCAGGACTATAAAGTTCGACATTAGGATTTTCAGGAAACCCTTCGTCCCTTCCTTCTCTTCCAAAAGAAGGGAATCCCTTTCCTTTTTTCTCAAAAGAGGAATCCCTTTTCACCCAAAAGAGGGAATCCCCTTTTCCCCAAAAGAAGGAACAAACTTGACGGATGTTTGCGTTTCGGGACTCCTCTTGTCTGGACGTATTTCTGAACTTTGTTTAACTTTGCGCCTCGCCCGGGGCCTTCATTATGAGTCTTTGCTAATCCCACCATCAGGGGCGTCCAAAGGGGGGCTCATACGGTCACATTTGCTCCGGGGTCCCTAGATGAGGCCAGAAAAGGTCTTTTTTCTTCAATCAAGGGGCCTGTTCTTTTCCGGAAAGAAGGAAAATGAAATACGAGTAATCTACTCCTATTTGTAAAAAAAAAATGTTGCCAGGAGGGAGGCTTGTTGGAGTCCCAGTGCCTGGTGGTATAGCTGTGAAAGGCCCTGTCATCAACATCAGGGACTCATTCCACGAAAATAGGGAACAGTAAAAGTTCCAAGTGTAAAATTACAATAATAATAACTTAAGTGTGTAATAGTTACAATAATTTACTTATGTAAACTTAGGTATGTATTATTATTACCTATTTGGTCAACCACTCTACCTGACACCTGATGAGCACGCACACTATTAAGGTAGACCTGACAGGCGGACCTGATCAAGTGTACCTGACAAGGAGTGGCTGGCTTACGAATAACTTCCACACTAGTGATTTCCATTTGTCCATTCGCTTTCGAGGGCAAAGTCTACTACAGAAAGATACCATGAAATCACCTTCGCAATAGGTAGACCTCAAATTAACCCCTTCCAAGGCAGTCTAAGGCAAAATGCACCGTTTATCTACATAAGTATTCAACTTCCAAGTTAATGTACAAGTCGATCTGCGGGTTAAGGAATGCCTATTTGAATACCCATTGAACAAATTTGTTTTCGTCCGATAAATACCTCTCGCTTAAACAATTCAAATTCAGTCGTGAGGAAGTATGAGGTTAAATTGGACATTAGAGTAGCGGCTCTCAACCTTTTTTTGTCCGCGTACCTCTTTTGGGTACCCGAGTTTAATCTCATGAACCCCCGCCACCATCATAATGAGTACCGGGTACCCATTCCTAGGTTGATGTGTACTGTTAATATACTGAGTTCTAAACACACTCAGTAGCTTTTGAAAAAATGCGGTACCTTGAGGTCAAAATTCAGCACTTTTTTGGACTGTACTGCATTGATAAGCCGTCAAAATTTGCTTTTGTCTGCCATAACACAATTTTTCTTCTCGTACCCCTGTGCCCTAATAGACATAGAGAGTAGGTAGGTATCCAATTTTTTCTCCCAGCATCGCTTTCCAAAGGTGGCTTTCTTATCTAGCCGCTAATATAACGACTGTGTACCAAACTACCTACTTCCCCACCTCCTACCTACGCTACGCTACGTTCTTATCAAAATGAAATATCTCTGCGCCTTTTCCTCCGTAAAATTTCTTACGCTTTCTTTCGCTTTCCATCCCGAAATTTCCTTTTTGACCTTTGCTAAGTGTCTTGGGTTTTATTTTCTTCCCAGGCCACCTTCTCGGGTTAGGCATAGCTCATTCTTTAGATTTCCTCGCTGCGTAAGGTAATTCATTGCTTAATTTAGAGGAAAATTTCCTTTGTGATTCAGCTTTTTATTACTCCCGTTCCCGATTCTATCTTGGGAGTGATATGGCTGATGGCTGAGACGGGCAGTAAAAACACGACACTAGGATTCCATATTTCGATCTAATTCGTCCAAATTCAAAATTCTGCTTTTCCATTGGCTATTACACTTGTAAGATACTTTTCTATACTTTGGTGATATAAGGCACTGGTTGAGAATGTCTGCATTAGAGGAATGTATTATGCAGAAACTAGGCAAGAATAATGAGGTCGTGGGACCATTGAATAAACTTTGGTGAAGGCAATCAATTTCATCTGGTAGTAAATTATATACGAGTATCTACGGAGCGCCCAAAAATACCAAAGTGTAAAAGTATGAGCGAGAAAAGATCTAATACTTCCCATTTAGGTGCTGGATCAACACAACACTAGAAGACTAGAAAGTATCCCGTATCCTGTTTAAATAATTGCAAAACTTCCGCCCGGGACGGAGTTTATCCTAAACAGATAGGGTTCGTTCTCGGAACGGCTGGCTTTGTTCTATCCTGTCTTCCTTCTCTCTTCACTTTCGGAACGACCTTGCAGTTACAGTTTTCCCTTTCAAATCTCTTTCTGTTTAAATAATTGCAAAACTCCCGCCCGGGACGGAGTTTATCCTAAACAGATAGGGTTCGTTCTCGGAACGGCTGGCTTTGTTCTAGCCTGTCTTCCTTCTCTCTTCACTTTCGGAACGACCGCAACAGTTTTCCCTTTCAAATCTCTCTTTTTTTTTCATCAAATTGTTGACTTGCTGCACCAAGACGTACACCAAGGGTTAAAATTAACGGGTTGAAGTCATCTTCGAGTTTACGATGTATTAGTTTTACGATTTCTCCGACGAAGCTTATAAGCAACCTTGGCATGCTGGGATGTTGGTCATAATTTCACTCTTCCAATAGACGAGGGGTTCCCAACTTTTGAGTACTGCGTACCACCTGACACCTCAAGGTTCTTTTGGCGTACCACTAAATATCAATTTAGTGTGGTTTGGGGGTTAAATAAAGAAATTATAGCCCCGCGGGCAAATTTTTTGTGTTAATCGTAGTACGATGTCACAATTTTTTGGTGCACTGATTGTAGATTTTTGCCAGATTTGTTTTTCGCATTTACGAGACAAATCCTAAAAATGGGGAGACGAGGGGTTCCCAACTTTTGAGTACTGCGTACCACCTGACACCTCAAGGTTCTTTTGGCGTACCACCAAACATCAATTTAGTGTGGTTTGGGGGTTAAATAAATTATAGCGCCGCGGGCAAATTTTTTGTGTTAATCGTAGTACGATGTCACAATTTTTTGGGGCACTGATTGTAGATTTTCGGTCTCTCTCCCAACTAGGGTTGCCAGATTTGTTTTTCGCATTTGCGAAACAAATCCTAAAAATGAGAAAAATTAAAAAAAAAAAAAAAAAAAAAAAATGTTGCCAGGAGGGGGGGAAGCTTGTTGGAGTCCCAGTGCCTGGTGGTTTAGCTGTGAAAGGCCCTGTCATCAACATCAGGGCCTCATTCCACGAAAATAGGGAACAGTAAAAGCTACAAGTGTAAAATTACAGTAATAATAACTTAAATGTGTAAAAGTTACAATAATGTACTTATGTAAACTAGGTATGTTTTATTATATTATTACCTATTTGGTCAACCACTCTACCTGACACCTGATGAGCACGCACACTATTAGGTACCTAGACCTGACAGGCGGACCTGATCAAGTGTACCTGACAAGGAGTGGCTGGCTTACGTATAACTTCCACACTAATGATTTCCATTAGTCCATTCGCTTTCGAGGGCAAAGTCTACTACAGAAAGATACCATGAAATCACCTTCGCAATAGGTAGACCTCAAATTAACCCCTTCCAAGGCAGTCTAAGGCGAAATGCACCGTTTATCTACATAAGAGTATTCAACTTCCAAGTCAATGTACAAGTCGACCTGCGGGTTAGGGAATGCCTATTTGAATACCCATTGAACAATTTTGTTTTCGTCCGATAAATACCTCTCGCTTAAACAATTCAAATTCAGTCGTGAGGAAGTATGAGGTTAAATTGGTAGATTGACTGATTGACTAACCTGTTGGGGTAATCCAAACAATGTCTCCGGAAATCGACCAAGTCACACTTAAGCGTCAACGTGATATGATGGTTAAATTGGACATTAGAGTAGCGGCTCTCAACCTTTTTTTGTCCGCGTACCTCTTTTGGGTACCCGAGTTTAATCTCATGAACCCGGTTAAATTGGACATTAGAGTAGCGGCTCTCAACCTTTTTTTGTCCGCGTACCTCTTTTGGGTACCCGAGTTTAATCTCATGAACCCCAACCACTATCATAATGAGTACCGGGTACCCATCCCTAGGTTGATGTGTACTATTAATATACTGAGTTCTAAACACACTCAGGTCTCAGTACCTTTAGAAAAAATGCGGTACCTTGAGATCAAAATTCAGCACTTTTTTGGACTGTACTGCACTGATAAGCCGTCAAAATTCAAAATTTGCTTTTGTCTGCCATAACACAATTTTTCTTCGCGTACCCCTGTGCCCTATAACACCAAAGTATGTGGAAAAGTGTTTACAATTCCATATTTGGATCTAATTCGTCCAAATTCAAAATTCTGCTTTTCCATTGGCTATTACACTTGTAAGATACTTTTCCATACTTTGATCTAATTCGTCCAAATTCAAAATTCTGCTTTTCCATTGGCTATTACACTTGTAAAATACTTTTCCATACTTTGGTGATATGAGGCACTGGTTGAGAATCTCTGCATTAGAGGAATGTATTATGCAGAATTAGGTACACAACCATGAACGGAGATTTAAGTTGAGAGGCTGAGTCGTTGAGACTATTTTATGAGCAAGAATTGGTCGAATTGGTCAAATAGTCAGGGTCTTAGCCTTGATCTTTCAAAGTTTGATGCTTAATGTTCTCCATTGACAGGGTGGTTCGAAATTTCGGAATCTTAATATTCTGCCGGGTTTCAGTAAACTTATTTTTGCCAATTAGCCTTATAAGGCTGTTGTTGTCGACAAATGTCGACATCGCCTATAAAACATCTACACTTTTTTCCATCAAACTCCTTTGACGTCGGAAACTTTACATGGGTTCCAGTGGATGTCGATCGACGTAAATCGACTCAAGTGTAGACGCACCTTGTCCTGCCCAAACTACAGTCGACCGTCATCGCCCGACCAAACTGTAAACGCTGTTTTAGAAAGCGTCATTTACTGATGAAGTTTATTCAAGAGGTTTGATAGAAGGAGTAACTGCTAAGGTCCCGAAAGCAAAGAGAAAAGACAGGATAGGAGAAAGTCAGCCGTTCCGAGAACAAATTTATTGATAAGTAAATTTAAAGGGCACACCAGCAAGATTATTTTTGGTCTGAGAATTTTGTCGTCTTCTTGGCACGAACTCCAAATGGAAGCTAAGAATTTGTGAAGGAAGAAGAAGAAAAAGAAGAAACGAATATACTGGTACACTATGCAAATGTAAAAAAAAAAAAAACAATGTCATCCTAAACATAGTCACACTGGTGTGGCCCCTAAGGACATTGATTTAGATGTTGACTATGTACATACGACTATTATGTAGATGTTAACAGTGACATTGGCTCTGTCATTGAACACACCAAAATATCCCAATGTCAAATACATAGTTGGTTTGGTGTCCATAGAATCAATAGAGTGATTAGAGTGTGTCCTCTTATGATACGAGTAGTATGGACTAAGAAGTTCCTCAGATATCCAACATAACTTCTGACCTGCTCAATACATAGTCATCCATACAGTCGATATTAGGTAGAGATCGGTACAGATTGCCCCAGACAATAATGGAGCAGTTGCAAATGGGTAAAAATTATATATAAATGGTCGATTCCTACCAGGTTTACCTTGCCCAATGGAGCAGTTGCAATTGGGTAAAATTTATTAATAAATGGTCGATTCCTACGTAAAAAGTAGTGAAAAATCCAAATCTGAGGTCAACTCCGAAAAAATAACTGTAAAAGGTCGAAAATTCAATTTTTATTTTCCGTTCTAATGAAAGAGTTCAAATATGTGTGTCGTCAGACTTTACGCAGTTGTTTTTTTCATCCGTTAGGTAGCGCCACTATGTAAGCGCGTTAGCGTAGGAGCAGAAAGAACTGCGCAGAAACGTATGCGCACAAACACATTAATGCGTTGCCTGTGAGGGAGCTTTGCTCGGGACATTCGATGTGACGTCATCGCCTACGAGAGCGTATGCCGTGACGTCAAAGTTCACGATTTACTGGTGTTTTTTAAATCAATTTATCTCGGGAAAAGTCGTAAGAAAAGAAAAATTCCGTTGGTCCTCATTTTTCCTGCTCTATGACTTTGAAACATCACCCAAGTAAGCGCAACTGATCTATTTCGCCCTTGGTTACTACACCTAAGCCTCTAGGTGACTTTTTGTGTGTGGTACTTACTACCTATTGCGAACCAAATTAAGTGCCCGAAGAACCACTGATCTAATAAAGTACTTTATCGATTTGAAATTTTATCAGATGTGCTTTGATCCATTATTATTCCATACATTAGCTTTCATCGAAATAATTACGTGTTTAGAAACTTCATTACTAAATTGATTACCGATGATTTTATGACCAATTTCAACATTATTATCTCAACTCGATGTTTTCTTAATTTCATTACAAAATAAGTAGGTAGGTACTTCGGTCAATTCTGGTAGTTTTTATTGAAACGAAATTTCACTTTCACTAATATGTGCGTATACTATAGGTATGTTTATAAATTATGTATGTATGATTTGTATGATGCCTGTCTTATGTATAGGAATAATTTCACTATTTGCCTGGTCAATATTGGTTATATTAGGCATTTTATGAAATACCAAGGGATTTTATAAAATGCCGGATTACCTATATAGAATGCCGCGGTAACACATTTTAATTTTCTGTTTCACCATAACTCTCGAACGGTTTGTCCTAGTTTGATGAAATTTGGCAAACATATCTATCACCTAAAGTGTCCTCAAGGACATTTTTTGGAGTTGGACCGTTTCTACGTGCAGATTTTGGAATGATACTCACGCATGAGAGCCGAGGCCTACATTAAAGTCACACCACACTTTTTTTTAGAATTGTCCTGCTTATACTGCCAGAATGAGACTGAAAAGTCCCTTTTCCCCATATTATGCCAAAATATGTATATGAAACCTTAGTTAGACTGCGGGGGAAAAGGGACTTTTCACTCCTATCCCAGCAGGATAAACAAGGTATAGTCTATTCTCTTCTTTACTTTCTTTACTAACGCAGTCTAAACAAGGTCTTATGTATTTGGTACAATATTTTTTTTTTTTACTTTCTTTTAATTAAATTACAAATTTATAAAAAGACCCAAACTTGACCAAACTCTTTTCTCTTTTTCGCTAATATCTCAGTCGCTCCACGTCAGAGTCCATCAAGGATCGGTCTATTAGTTAAAATCTCTTGGAGGGTTTCAGCAGTCATTATATATAAGTTCTGTGGGTCAACTTGATAAGGAGAACCAAAAAGGC
>NW_007382591.1:0-8527 GCF_000475195.1 Diaphorina citri | reverse complement strand
CGCAGGTACACTGGTTTGGAGGACTTACGGGTTGCCTTGCACTCATGACCTTTCTGAAATGAAAAGAAAAACAACCAAGAGATCAAGAGATGATAGGGTAAGTGTACCATTTATTCGCCCACCTAAAAAAAGTACCATCTATTGGCCCACCTGTGGGTCTACGCCACATAAGTCTGAACTGGACGAACTTTTTCAAGATACAATTTCATCAAAAGAAAGTGCTTAAAGACTGCTATCGAACCAGTGGTGTCTCAAAATTGCAGTCATAGAAACGAAAATTAGAAAAATAAATGTGGGCAGGTGGGCCAATAAATGGTACGTTTTTTAGGTGGGCGAATAAATGGTACACTTACCCTATAAGAAACAAAAAATTTCCTGAAAAGTACAGATAAACATGCCTGTATCAATCTTTTCATACATATTATGTATTTACACAGTAGGTATGTCCCACTTTCTTAATCTAGAATCTCGTTTGCAGTGCAGGAGCTTGAGATGAATGCAGCGTGCTGGGACTGCTGGGAGGCATACGAACTTCGCGCATTGTATTAAAAACGCAACGTCAGATCGGATGTTCCAGTTTTCAACAGAGCACTGAAGTTAAACGTCATGCGTGGTTAATATCTGGACGGGTGACTTCAAATGGAGGAACAGTACGGGGATATATGTATTTCTTCTTCTTTGTCTTTTCCCTTCTGTCCTAACGAGCGTCAATTTCCTCGGAAATCAACATTCTTTCAGAATAGGATTTCCCTCTTGACTATTTACTAGTGGGCTGTAGGTAACTTGCGTACTATTTATTTCAATAACAATTTTAACCTTCTAGTTGCGTACTAAAATGAAAAAAAGGTATTAGAGCGATCAGTGTGTGAAATGTGAACTGTGAAATGTGAATGAGTGAATGGATCTCGTTCTTATAATATAAGTCCAACTTGCGTATACTGGGTATTTTTTGTTTATTTTTCAAAAGGTTGAGGGATTTTTTTTTTTTTTTTTATTAACATGGGACAAAAACATTCCCCTGTCTTCCTAATTTTGCTCAAATAATTAAGAAGTCCTTTTTATATGTTTCCTAGCCCTATACTAAACCCAATAACACACAAAAAGTTGATCATTCATGAAAGATCTTGTAGTGTACTACCTAAGCCTATCATTCCCAGAAAGTTGATCATTAAATTTGTGAAAGTTCTTTTTGCGTGCTACCTAACCCTATCATTCAAAGGAAGTTGATCAAGTTCTTTTCGCCTTCTAGAATTATTTCGTGGGACATAACGGATTTTTTCTGTGGGACCAAATTTTGAGAGGTATTTTTCCCCAGTCTACCAGGTTTTGCCAGTACGCAAGAGTAGTACATGTTTAGTACGCAAGTAGTACTGTCTACCTGAAAATTTAGTACGCAAGTAGTAAACACCGTTACTAGTTACTAGTGACCTGATATATTATTGTAATTGTAATTGTAATTTATTTATTTAAAGTGATGTGAAGTGAATTATGGGGAGAACTTTGACCCACATTCGTCTGACGTGACATGACTTCCCATGACGTGACATGAGCTCATGTGACGTGAGTGTTTCTACCTTTAGAGCCAGATATTCGTGTAATATTTACCTGATTCGCTGTCACATAGCCATTCCCGACAGCATTGCCCGGGGACATCCACCAGACGGGGATGATGACAGCTAGATCCGCGGGGGAGGATTCTCTCTTGGGGACAGAGTGAGGAACAGGCGTACGTACCGTTCTGAAATCAAATGATAAAGGTACATCATAATGAAGACAAGTTCTTTGTTTGATAGACAAGTAACTCCTAAAGGTCACAGCTAGATCCGCGGGGGAGGATTCTCTCTTGGGGACAGAGTGAGGAACAGGCGTACGTACCGTTCTGAAATCAAATGATAAAGGTAGGTACATCATAATGAAGACAAGTTCTTTGTTTGATAGACAAGTAACTCCTAAAGGTCTTATCTCGGTGGTGTAGTGGTCAAGACGCTGGTAATCAGGAGGGCGTGGTTTCGATCCCAGTCGAGGTATGGAATTTTATCCTCATTTATTTGAGAAATTTGACCACATAATAATGGAGCTCTAAGGGTTAGGTGGTAGAGAACGCCTAAGGCGTTAACCTCGCCTAGTGGTTGCCTTCCACTCAAGAGTCTATTATTATTATTATTATTATTATCGTCCCGAAAGCTAAGAGAGAAGGAAGACAGGATAGAGAGAAAGCCAGACGTTCCGAAAACGAATTAGGATAAATTCCGCCATGGACGGGAATCGAACTCGCGACCTAGTGCTTACAAGGCAGACGCACTACCCTCCTAGCTAGCGACAGTTCCTTTTTTTCAGGGCTTTCGTTTTTACTTTCTATTACTACAGTATAGCGAGCTATACTATAGTTTTTTTCAATGTCAATCTCTCTCTCTGGCTGAGGGACTAATATAAACAGAGAGTAGATCAACGTCTAGCTAGGGGACTATAAACAGGGAGTAGACTAGCCCAAATTTCCTCACGCTATATCAATTAGGATTCTCTCTTGGGGACAGAGTGAGGAACAGGCGTACGTACCGTTCTGAAATCAAATGATAAAGGTACATCATAATGAAGACAAGTTAATCTTTGTTTGATAGATATGCATGTAAATGTAGAATTGTAACTCCTAAAGGTCTTATCGTCCCGAAAGCTAAGAGAGAAGGAAGACAGGATAGAGAGAAAGCCAGCCGTTCCAAAAACGAATTAGGATAAATTCCGCCATGGACGGGAATCGAACTCGCGACCTAGCGCTTACAAGGCAGCCGCACTACCCTCCTAGCTAGCGACAGTTCCTTTTTTTCAGGGCTTTCGTTTTTATTTTCTATTACTACAGTATAGCGAGCTATACTAGTTTTTTTCAATGTCAATCTCTCTCTCTGGCTGAGGGACTATAAACAGAGAGTAGATCAGCGTCTAGCTAGGGGACTATAAACAGGGAGTAGACTAGTCCAAAAAATTTCCTCACGCTATATCAATTAAATAGCGAAGGTTGAGTGCGAAGGGCATCCCACTCGGAAAATTTTGTCAAGCCAAAACCAGTTGGCCTCAAAGCGATCACTCTAAAGCTGTTTGAGAGGCCGACGACATCAAACGCCGACCCCATCTGAACATGGGAAAAGGCGAAGAAGAAGAAGAAGAAGAAGAAGAAGAAGAAGAAGAAGAAGAAGAAGAAGAAGAAGAAGAAGAAGAAGATCAATCTCTCTCTCTCTCGTTCTTAAAATATCTTCTACCACAAACATCTAAGGACATTTGAGTATATGTTCTGATATCTTTATAATATACATAAACACAAGTATGTACAATGTACATACATAGGTATAAGTTTAGTACATACACATTCGTGTGTCTTTCGGGTATGTTTTTCACAAACACACACTCTTTTGAAATCGAAGGAAATAAATAAATAATAAAACAAATCTGAAATAAAATACATCATGGGTATGAGAATAATACTAAAATATTACATCAAAGGCTCTGGAGAGGAAAAGCATTTTCTTTCATGTAAGGACCGAGTTGTAATACAAAAATCTGGAATAACTCGAGAGCTGTTTTTTCGTCTTGGAGTTATATTTATTATTTTCCTATACACAAGGGTAAACTATACAGGGTGATCCTGAAGCTCAAGTATGTGCTTCGTGTAGACAAGAAAGAATGTTGATTGCAATGTTTTGCAAACTCCCTATAGAAGGAGATCTTCAACTCTCCCCTTGTTTTCTGTTTTAGAAAATGAAGGTATAGTATAGGTATACCTATTATCTCAATGGTCTGCCATGAACTGGCTGTTACATTCAATTGTTAGTTCATACTTCATATGATATGCCATGAACTGGCTGTTACATTCATTGTTAGTTTATATGATATGCCATGTTGATATTACATTCAATTGTTAGTTCATATTATGATATGCCATGTTGATATTACATTCAATTGTTAGTTCATATTATGATATGCCATGTACCTACTGTCTTTTCTAGACATCCTTTAGGAGTATAGGTAGGTATTATAAATAATGTAATGGTTCAAATAAAACATTGTTTTCAAATAACGAGTCAATTTACCACCATAACCCACATGTCTCTGTCTTCTACTTAATATTTTTCTCTCTCTCTCTCTCTCTCTCTCTCTCTCACTCACTATCTCTCTCTCTCCACACACACTCACTCTCTTTCTCTCTCTCTCTCTCTCTCTTTCTCTCTCTCACTCACTATCTCTCTCTCTCTCACTCACTATCTCTCTCTCTCTCCACACACACTCACTCTCTTTCTCTCTCTCTCTCCACACTCACTCTCTCTCTCTCTCTCTAATCTTTCCTTTCTATTTCCTTCCTCCTTTTCTCATTCCACCCCTCTCTTTCCCTCTACACCTCTCCCATACACTCTTCAATCCTATCCTGAAGATATATGTTATAGTTTCCACCATTTCTGACACCAACTACGCACAACGTTGCTTCAGTGTTCCATTGGGAACTGATGTATTCAACATGCTATAGCCATGGCTAGTCAATCACATTGTTTAGACCCCTGTCAAGCCAACTCTGCGGGTTCGATTCCCGTCCCGTCCGAGGCGAATTTTAACCTCACCTGCTAAGGTTTGTTCTCGGAATGGTAGGCTTTCTTCTATCCAGTCTTTCTTCTCTCTTCGTTTTCGGGACGATAAGAGCTTAGCAGTTACTATTCGCTCTATCGAAACTCTTCTTTTACTCTTTCAAATGAATAACTTACCTATTCATTAAAAAAAAAAAATCTTCTAGCACCGTGACACCATTCTAACGGACTCTGGTATTGAACAGTCACCATTTCATTATTTTTGTTTGTGTGTGTTTTTATGTTTTAAATTGCACAACATTTTATATCATTGTGTGTGTATGTGTCATAAAAAATAAATTCACCCGAAGAGAGTTCCGAGCTGAATAATTCTGGGTGTGAACAATTCAAGCGGTACAAGAAGACAAGCGCTAGGTTGCTAGTTCGATTCCTGCGTGGGGCGGATTTTATTTTCCATAGATAAGGTTCGTTCTCGGAACGGCTGGCTTTCTCCTATCCTGTCTTCCTTCTTTTTTTTTCGCTTTCGGGACGATAAGGCAGTTACAGTTCGCTCTGTCAGACTTTTTTTTTAATTTTGTTTTATTTATTATTATTATTATTATTATTATTATTATTATTATTATTATTATTATTATTATTATTATTATTATTATTATTATTATTATTATTATTATTATTATTATTATTATTATTATTATTATTATTATTATTATTATTATTATTATTATTATTATTATTATTATTATTATTATTATTATTATTATTATTATTATTATTATTATTATTATTATTATTATTATTATTATTATTATTATTATTATTATTATTATTATTATTATTATTATTATTATTATTATTATTATTATTATTATTATTATTATTATTATTATTATTATTATTACTTTAAAGCCGTTTTAAACAAAAAGTACCTAAGGTTAGCTGGGTTAGGTCCTCCCTATGTAAAACCCTTCACTCGCTGTTTCTCTCCCAGTTTAGAGGATACATTTTCAACTCTCACCCCCTCTCTATTCTTCTCCACCTCTCTCTTCTTCCTCTCCTCCCCCCTCCCTTTATTCCTTCCCCTCCACCCCTCCCTTCCTCCTCTCCACTTTAACTCCTTCCTGGGACAATGGTTACATTTTTTTTCCTCTCCTATGCATACAAAATTTTCATTAATTTTTAAATGGTTTAAAACATTACACAGTTTTTACTTTTTTTTAATAGTTGGTGTGACGCATGTAAATAAAAATGCAAATGTTCTCTCTCTCTCTCTCTCAATCTCTCTCCACAATGGAGGAGTTGCAAATGGGTAAAAATTTTAAATAAATGGTCGATTCCTAATATGTAAAAAGTTGGGAAAAATCCAAATCTGAGGTCAAAACTCCGAAAAAATAACTTTAAAAGGTCGAAAATTCAATTTTTATAATGAAAGAGTTCAAAGATTTGTGACGTCAGACTTAACGCAGTTGCTATTTTTGTCCGCTAGGTAGCGCCACTATGCAAGCGTGCTAGCGGAAGAGCAGAAAGATGATTAATTGGTATTCTGTGCTTTTATTTGGCAACCAGCCAGAGGCTGGCAGATTGTTTATGTATGTTTTTTTTTTAAATATATAATCTCTTCTTCTTCCGAGATAGCGCTAGTGATATCTCTATGTATACTGTCTAGCCATTAAATGACAAACTTTCAATTGCGATTGCTCCAAAGATGGTGTTTTCGACATATCACCATATAATTCTGAGGGTGCGATATGTATATTAGAATGATGTACAGATGTACATATAGAACTTTAATGGAACTTTTATTTTAACCCAAAGGCCTCAGGAACTTTTGACTTTATTTCAAACTAATAGTATCTCTCTCACTCTCTCTTACTAATTCTCTCTCTCTTTTACTCCTGTATCTCTTTCTTTCTCTCTTACTCCTTCTGTATCTCTCTATCTCTATTTTATTTGCGTCAATTGGTGAAAAACACCAGGGTTACAAAAGTTCAAAGTGAACGCCTTGGTTAATACAAATACCCAAAGTGAAAAATGCTCTTTTTAAATTTTTTAAGAGAAAGCAAAAGGCAAATTGGGTAACCCCAGATTTTTTACTTTCTATTTTTTCTTCGAATTTAAGTGTCTCTTGCAGATGGAAGATTATATAAGATAGGTTTTACTTTCCATTACCAAAGCACTATATTCATCTTGAAAGTCATTATGTATTTTTTTTTAAAGAGGATTGATAGAGGGAATTGTAACTGCAGAGATAATGATTATTTGTTAGGTTTATATTAGACATCCTATGTATTAACATTATTAACACAAGTATCCAATAATAATATAAACGGTAAGAATAATGCAGAGATAATAATTATATCGTCCCGTAAGCGAAAAGAGAAGGAACAGCGGATAGGATAGAACCAGCAGTTCCGAGAGAGAATCTTTTAGAATAAATTTCGCCTCGGCCGAGCGGGAATGGAGATGTAGGTACTTACATAATGCTGTACATACATAGGTACATGTAATTAGGTAAGACTCCTACATAATTTTGTACTCATTCCATTTGATAAAACCGATTACAATTGATCGAATCTTCTGAACAAAGTCTAGATTTCGCTCCTAAGTTCACCACAAGTAGCTGAAGCATTGTCTGCAGCATTGTTACAATGTATCAAGTTTACTGAGGTAACAGAAAGTTGTGTGATGTTTACACCACATTTTTTCCTTCTAACTGACTGAAAAACATAAATCTCGTCTACATACTTTGACATTTTCCCTCGCACCTCATGTCAGTGGTGTAGGTTTGGTAGAGAGATGACTTAACTATAACTTCGTGGTTTAGTTTTAGAGTACCTACCTACTGTTGGAAACTTAAAACTTATACTCAGAAAAACAGTCGCCACTGGTACCCATAGTATACCAAAATCAAAAGTGCATATAATATCCTTTAGCTTAGAGGGTAGCGCGTTTGATTCCTAAATGCTAGGTCGCGGGTTCGATTCCCGTCCGGGGCGGATTTTATCCTAAATAGATAAGGTTCGTTCTCGAAACGACTGACATTCTCCTATCCTGTCTTCCGCCTTTCTTCGCTTTCGGGACGATAAGACCTTAGCAGTTACAGTTCCGTTCAGCAAACTTTTTTTTTCAAGTAGGTACATAATTATATATTATATACCTAAGTAAGTACCTAGGTATGTACCTAGTTTAAACGAATCCGTCTGAATCCTCCACTATTTTTCATTTTCTCCAATTTGACTTTTTTTCCCCCCAACACAAACGTGATTTTTTTCACACAATTTAAACGAGATTCCTGAGATTTTAAAATACTTGAATAATTTAGTGTTGAAAATCCTTTTTACTCCCTTAGGTCTGAAAAGATTAGGAGAAACGACCAACCTTCATCATACGTGGTCGAGTGAGTCTCACACTAGGCTGGCACACCGGAGGTCTGGAGTTCGATTTCCGGCAGTGTCGAAGTTTTTTTCGGCTTTGTGTTCTTTTGGAATAAGAGTCGTACACCCTTTTGAGCTTTGAGAGGAGAATAAAGGTTCTGTGATCCAGTAACAGTCATCAGTGAACGCATTACCAGAGTACAAAGAAAATATCAATACCTATATACCTACGGGATATTGTAGCAGTGCAATAGTCCTAAACTAAAATGGTCGCGGCACATCAGGGATCAGGAAGAGCCAGCCTTAACATAATAATACGGGATAAGCCCGGACAGGGGGTACCTAAATCTAGGACCTAGGATTTCCCTGTCCTATTACCGGCAAATGTTTTAGAAGGGAGACATATTCTCCCTTCTATGTATATTCTAGGATTTATCGGAATAGGTATTCTTGGTTTAATCGAAATATTATTGGTTTAATCGGAATATTCTTGGTTTAATCGGAATATTCTTGGTTTAATCGGAATATTCTTGGTTTAATCGGAATATTCTTGGTTTAATCGAAATATTATTGGTTTAATCGGAATAT
>NW_007382590.1:0-8268 GCF_000475195.1 Diaphorina citri | reverse complement strand
TTTTTTTTTTAAGTAGTTCATAATGTTTTTATTCTGAGTTATTTCAAAACTTGCTTACTTAAGTAGGTAAGATTTAACTTCATGTTTAACATGCATCATGCATAGAAAAATAATGAGTAAGTAATTGAAACTTTAGAAAAGAGAAATGTTTTACTGAGGAAATATTGTGTCATCTTGTATACTATCTATCAATTGATTCTGAGCATCACGGTTCTACCTATTCATATTATGGACATTAGTGATGTGACTATTAATTTTTTGGGGAAATTTGCTTTTCGTTTGATTTTCGAACAATAGTAGAGTTCGTTTTTAGATTTTCCTTTTTCACTTGCCTTGTGATATTGACTTTTCACTTTTGGGGTCATCAAAAATGAGCTCTTTTCTTTAATCAAAACAATATTAATTTATCATTATTTCATTCCGAATGACAATTCGGAAGTTGTCCTAGATTTTTACTCCGTTTTTCTGTAACTAAATGGTTCTCCAATCAAGTACCAACCACTCGCAGCGTTCCTTAACTTCAATGAACCTCTGGTGCATTCTTCGCACGATTGCAACTGACCAGCTTGGGTTTGGTATGACCTTAAGAGGGCGCCCCCTTTCAAGGTGGAAAATCAATCAAACCCCTACACATAATAAACACCATGATTGTTTTTACATTTGTCACCATAAATATTCTATACAATACATAAACAATACATATAAGTATACAAGAATAAATAATATCTATGTATGTATGTATGTATGTATGAACCTATATACATATTATGGACATGCATATCATTGATATCAATTGATTCTGAGCATCACGGTTCTACCTATTCATATTATGGACATTAGTGATGTGACTATTAATTTGTGCTATTAATTTTTTGGGGAAATTTGCTTTTCGTTGGATTTTCGAACAATAGTAGAGTTCGTTTTTAGATTTTTCTTTTTCACTTGCCTTGTGATATTGACTTTTCACTTTTGGGGTCATCAAAACAATATTTTTATCTTTGTTTCATTCCAAATGACAATTCGAAAGTTGTCCTAGATTTTTACTCCGTTTTTCTCATTTCGCTGAGGTATATTTTGTGTTTATTTGACAAAAAATTGTCTTGCTTTCTGTATGTTCCAAGCTTTTCTCCTTTTCTTGTTCTTGCGGGACTTGTTTAATTGTCACATACCTTCATAATAAGGTGTTCGTGTGTTTATTTTGCTCATAGTGTCCAACATTTCTATTTCCTACAGTCGTGTTCAATAAAGAGAATACTCGGTATTAATCTTCCTACACCCGGGTGTCTCAGTAGATATCAAGTTACTCCTCTGTACATCTCACCACCTTCGGCACCACCCACTAATTTAGCGTCAAATATAGAGAAATCACAATGCAAAGCTTACTCAAGTATGAAAGTTACTCCTCTGTACATCTCACCACCTTCGGTACCACCCACTAAATTAGCGTCAAATATAGAGAAATCACAATGCAAAGCTTACTCGAGTATGATTTTGAAAGAATATGATAATATGAAACGTCTAGTAAACTCTAGCATACTATACACCGATAAACACAGCTATGTATTGTGTTGCTGGCAATAGTATACCGGATAATTCTAGTTAAATTTTCTTGTGACATCTTGGATAAAGCTGTGTTCACACGCCGTCGACTATTTGTGGACACAGCTTAAATCGAGACTCCTATTCCCATTGTGAATTCTGAACTGAAATTAGATAAATGCCTTCAGAAGAAGAAAATTCCTAGATAACTCGGTTCATTGCTGACCATAATTAATACCTACTACTTACTGGACAAGATTTCAACAATATCACCAGCAGCAGTAACACCTTGAAAGAGCATACTATACACCGATAAACACAGCTATGTATTGTGTTGCTGGCAATAGTATACCGGATAATTTTAATTAAATTTTCTTGTGACATGTTGGATAAATCTGTGTCCACACGCCGTCGACTATTTGTGGACACAGCTTAAATCGAAACTCCTATTCCCATTGTGAATTCTGAACTGTAGATAATGCCTTCAGAAGAAGAAAATTCCTAGATAACTCGGTTCATTGCTGACCATAAATAATACTACTGGTCAAGATTTCAACAATATCACCAGCAGCAGTAACACCTTGAAAGCATCACCGATTCCCAACGGATCACTTTAACAACTTTGTGTGTGGTTGATATCTGGTGGATATTTGACCATTTTGGACAACACGTGTATTTCGAGGTGCACTCAGTCTCGCGGAAATACACTCGAGCTGGTTGAAAGTTCAGCGAAAAGCGAGGTATGAAAGTCTGATATGATCAAAACATAAAGGGGTTCTTCCCATATGACAAAAGATACAACGGATCACTTTAACAACTTTGTGTGTGGTTGATATCTGGTGGATATTTGACCATTTTGGACAACACGTGTATTTCGAGGTGCACTATGTCTCGCGGAAATACACTCGAGCTGGTTGAAAGTTCAGTGAAAAAGCGAGGCATGAAAGTCTAATTTGATCAAAACATAAAGGGGTTCTTCCCATATGACAAAAAATAATTACAATAATGCTGAACAGTCATTGTTTTCTTGCTCGTATATTGGACGCCTTAAAGACATAAATATGATACCTACATGGCATATCTGTACTGACTGAATCCCACTCAAGCAAATACTAGTCATCGCCTAATAATATAGGAACCCGAGTGGTTGATTCTCTGCTCTGAAGTAGAAATCATAGGTGCTATATGAATTTTCAACAAAAAATTCGGAAGGTCTTTAATGGAAGAAGAACTGTATTGTGTTGATGTTTTGTACAAAGCTTAATTATGTTACTTGAAATCAATGTGATTTCTCATTTAAAAAGAAGAACGAAGTTGATGGCATAAATATGATACCTACATGGCATATCTGTACTGACTGAATCCCACTCAAGCAAATACTAGTCATCGCCTAATAATATAGGAACCCGTGTGGTTGATTCTCTGCTCTGAAGTAGAAATCATAGGTGCTATATGAATTTTCAACAAAAATTCGGAAGGTCTTTGATGGAAGAAGAAGAACTGTATTGTGTTGATGTTTTGTACAAAGCTTATGTTATACTTGAAATCAATGTGATTTCTCATTTAAAAAGAAGAACGAAGTTGATGGTATATACACCAACTTTAATATTCTTTGATATTTATTAATTATAAATTTATGACACTATTATCACAGAAAATGTTGCAAAATGTTCCTAACTATCCGCACTGCTACTAAGCCCCAACAAGTTGACGCGAATATCCTTCATGACGCTATCCTTCTGATGCCACATATCCTTAACATCCCCCACCAGGGAATTGTACAAACTCAATGCCAAGTCTTCAATGCTCATAGCAATGTCATAGCCAACATTATTCATGTAAGTGACATTAGCAGCATTACGGATCAGACCATCTTGCCACGAGTCACTCATGTTGGCCAGGTCAGCCATCTTGTTGAACATTAGACTGTTGGTCATGTTGGCAAAGTTAATGTTGGCCCAGGGAGGTAGGGAGACTGCTAGTGGTTCCTCGGTTGGTTTCTTAAGAACTGGGAACGTCGAGTTGCCTTGGTGTTGATGGGCTAGACTGCTAGTGGTTCCTCGGTTGGTTTCTTAAGAACTGGGAACGTCGAGTTGCCTTGGTGTTGGGCTGGGAGACTGCTAGTGGTTCCTCGGTTGGTTTCTTAAGAACTGGGAACGTCGAGTTGCCTTGGTGTTGGGCTGTACTGGTTTCCAATCCTTGGATTGTGAATACTGTCTCAGTACCTCCTGGAGTGGTCGTGGTAGTATCAGTGTTGGATGCTTCGTATACATGAGCATATGAACATCCCGGTATCTTCCTATTTGACGCACAACCACAACCTGAATTTGTCGTGGCATCAAGTTTGTACATATCGGTTTTCGTTGAAGATTTCATTGGTTTTTTCTCCAATCTTGTTGAGAGTTCTGTCTGTATTTGACTTTCAGTTCTGGCATTTGTACATATCGGTTTTCGTTGAAGATTTCATTGGTTTTTTCTCCAATCTTGTTGAGAGTTCTGTCTGTATTTGACTTTCAGTTCTGACAAAAAGAGCTAAAATAGTCTCAGTGTTGGATTCAGTGGTTAAACTTGTGATCTCGTCGTTGTCACTGGTTTTCTTAGGATAAAATCCGCCCTGGGCGGGAATCGAACCCGCGGCCTAGCGCTTACAAGGCAGACGCTCCACCAACCAAGCTATAACTAGGCTGGCACGGTAATTGTTTGATCCCGTTTTAGTGGTTCTTTTCACAAACCTTAGAACGTATTGATATTAACTAGTATAGTTTAGCTTTTACTGTATAGTAATAGAAAGTAAAAATGCCAGGCACACAGTCATAGTCTCAGTGTTGGATTCAGTGGTTAAACTTGTGATCTCGTCGTTGTCACTGGTTTTCTTAATATTTCTGACAGCGTTTGAAATCAGTACGAGAGAATTGTTCACAATAAGATACGGGAGTTCAACATGGGCCTTATGTTTGAGCAGACTCTCTATCACTGCCAAGTTCGCATCGTCAATGTTTACAGCAATGGGTTTGGAATCGGCTGGAGATAAGACTTGTAAAATGAAATATATGAGGCAGATGAAAGTAATACGCATTACATTGGGACCACGTGTCAACTGACAATCCGTCGTGTGGTGGAGTATCTCTACCTCGATCTCTACCACGGAGTATCTCTACTACTTGTAGGTATCTCTACCACTTCACATGAGTGAGGAAAATCTGCAGCACGTTGTTCTGACAGCGTTTGAAATCAGTACGAGAGAATTGTTCACAATAAGATACGGGAGTTCAACATGGGCCTTATGTTTGAGCAGACTCTCCATCACTGCCAAGTTGGCATCGTCAATGTTTACAGCAATGGGTTTGGAATCGGCTGGAGATAAGACTTGTAAAATGAAATGCATGAGGCAGATGAAAGTAATACGCATTACATTGGGACCACGTGTCAACTGACAATCCGTCGTGTGGTGGAGTATCTCTACCTCGATCTCTATCACAGAGTATCTCTACTACTTGTAGGTATCTCTACCACTTCACATGAGTGAGGAAAATCTGCAGCACGTTGGACAATCGATTGTTCAAAGTAAACTCTTCACATTTCAAAACACACGCTGCTTAATTATCTCAATTATGTTGTCCTAAGAATAGAACCAACATATAACCCAAGTCCACTTGTTACATCTCTGACTCATAGCTTCCATACACATGGAACATTAGACGCAAAACTTCTCGCAACTTTGAACACTAGATAAGAACTTGGAACACTATACGTACGAGTTGATAAGAACTTGAAACTTCCATAGAACATTACGAAATTGAACGCGAAAATTTTCACTCAAAACTAGACGGAAAATTTCACTCATGTGAGACGTGAGGTCAAACTGATTTATTTGAAAGGAGGAGCCAACCCACGTGAGTTGGTAATCAGATGGACTGATATCACTAATATACTGTGTACCTACCTATGTCTATTGTGTTGAGGCTAATCTCTAATCACAATGTAAACACACTGAGGAATACATACTTAATAGCAATGTATACTGTATAGCTATGGGTGTAATACGTATTCGGAATTGTAAATAAGCTGCATAATAACATCGATAACATACTAATGCTATATAGTATAATGCACCTATACCTACGTATGTATAGGACTGAATCCACAATCACTTGTTGTGACGTTAACTGAAAATCCCTGACAATCCACCAAACATTGAAACATTTACCCTAGGTCTATACGTACCGTCTCATTTCAACTTTTTCAGAGTAACATTTTGACCCTTCTTCATGCATCTCTTGTTTAGGATAAAGTTTGCACCGGACGGAAATCGAACCCGCAACCCAGCGCTTACAAGGCAGACGTTCTACCCTCCAACATTTAGACACAAACGGTAACTCAGTGTGATTTAGGAGAAGGAAAAACATCAAATGAATTATAATTGGTTATTCAAGTAGATGTCAGTTGTATAAACACTCCAATGCGTGTTGTTTACTCTGTGTTCTCCTCCTCGTATTCCTCTCTCAGTATGTCAAGTGTTATGGGAATTTGAATTGTGCTAAGTATGACTATGAATATAGTGTTAATGCTAGTCAGCTAGTCACCAAATGTCCCTCTCTGATTAACACAGCTCACTAAGTATTATGACTTGAACTCGAACCACCGACCTCCAGGTCCGAAGTCCACCGCCCCAACTTCTAAACCACTGAGGGTGGTGTCAGGATCGGAGGTGTTATCGTTCCAGATAGAAGAAAGAGTACAGGAATCAGGATAGGAGAAGTCCAGCCTTTCCCAGAACGAAGCTCATCTGTTTAGGGTCAAGTTCGTCGCGAGCGGGAATAGAACCCGCGACCTAGCGCTTACAAGGCAGTAATTGAGAGCTAAGTAGACTGGCACTTCAAGTGTTGTGACTAAAGTATCAAGATTTTAAAAAAAAACAAGAGATGTATTCCCCGTTAATAGGCATATTGGTCAGGAGATGATGCAAATAAAAATCTGGTGTGAACATCACACGACTTTCCTCATCCTATTGAATGATGCTTATTTTGGGTGTTCTTGTTCTTATAGCCAAACTTTTACAATATCTCTAACCGTTTAGTCGGTATAGCTGAAAACCGCCAAAAAGCGGTCAATATACCGCCAACCGCAGCACTATCTCAACCAAACGTTTTGAGTTGCATCCTTGTCACATTTGTAAACTCCATACCAAATTTCAAGTCTCTAGCTCATACCGTTCCCGATATTTTGTTAAATTACACCGAAAACCGCCAAAAAGCGGTAAAATGCCGCCAACCGTTGCACCGATCTTAACCAAAAGTTTCGTGTCGCATCCTTGTCACATTTGACATCTACATACCAAATTTCAAGTCTCTAGCTCTTACCGTTCTCGAGATATTTTGTTTACAGACACACACACGGACCAATGGCTGAAACTTTGTATTTAGGCTCTAGGGACCTCAAAACGTGTTTTGGCACTAAAAACTGACCATCGAAATTTTGACCCGATTACTTTCCTGCCTATAGGATAAGGAAAGTAAAAATGATTGAAATGCTGTTTAAAAGATTCTCTGTCGAACATTTATTCAAACTCCCCAAACGTGACTGCTAAATGCAATCGGGTGTTAGTCAGATAACTCAATGCTTAGGTACCTGTATTATCATTTCCCCTATACTTACATTAGCTACCTTCATTCGTATTGATTTGCTTGCTTATCGGACACGTGACTTGTTGATTATCATAACATTATGTTCGCTAAAACTCGTGACTTCCTAATAGCTACATACCTACTAAGAACGAGAATATTCTAGATTCCAGACATTGCGTGGCATCATCTTGTATTCTATCAATTGATTCTGAGCATCACGGTTCTACCTATTCATATTATGGACATTAGTGATGTGACTATTAATTTGTGCTATTAATTTTTTGAGGAAATTTGCTTTTCGTTGGATTTTCGAACAACAGTAGAATTCGTTTTTAGATTTTTCTTTTTGACTTGCCTTGTGATATTGACTTTTCACTTTTGGGGTCATCAAAAATGAGCTCTTTTCTTCAATCAAAACAATATTCATCTTTATTTCATTCGAAGTTGTCCTAGATTTTTACTCCGTTTTTCTCATTTCGCTGAGGTATATTTTGTGTTTATTTGACAAAAAATTGTCTTGCTTTCTGTATGTTCCAAGCTTTTCTCCTTTTCTTGTTCTTGCGGGACTTGTTTAGTTGTCACATACCTTCATAGTAAGGTGTTCGTGTATTTATTTTGCTCATAGTGTCCAACATTTCTATTCTCTACAGTCGTGTTCAATATAGAGAATACTCGGTATTAATCTTCCTACACCCGGGTGTCTTAGTAGATATCAAGTTACTCCTCTGTACATCTCACCACCTTCGGCACCACCCACTAAATTAGCGTCAAATATAGAGAAATCCAAGTTACTCCTCTGTACATCTCACCACCTTCGGCACCACCCACTAATTTAGCGTCAAATATAGAGAAATCACAATGCAAAGCTTACTCAAGTATGATTTGAAAGAATATGATAATATGAAACGTCTAGTAAACTCTAGCATACTATACACCGATAAACACAGCTATGTATTGTGTTGCTGGCAATAGTATACCGGATAATTTTAATTAAATTTTCTTGTGACATCTTGGATAAATCTATGTCCACACGCCGTCGACTATTTGTGGACACAGCTTAAATCGAGACTCCTATTCCCATTGTGAATTCTGAACTGAAATTAGA
>NW_007382589.1:3460-8446 GCF_000475195.1 Diaphorina citri | reverse complement strand
ACATTGTTAATCAGGTACCTACTTGTAATGTTATTGAATCATTCAGTAATAAAGTGACTAATAAAATGATCACGAGATGAATAGAGTTATATATGAATAATTGCAAAAATATCAGTGCTGTGGGAGAGAGAAACAAAGAGGTTTTGTTAGGTCCCCATATTAGGCTCAATCGCTCAATATTACAAGTGCGTACGTTTGAAGGACTCAGAAGTGGACTGGTACGTTTTAAGGACTCATATCCATTCACTATGTAGAGGGGCACATATCTACTATTAATTATTTGTACCTTTTGTACCAAAACGTACCCAAATTTTGTATATACTACAAATGCCATATCGGTCTATGATTTTTGAACACCTACTAAAATCCAAGCACACAGAAAAAAAAACTTCTTTCCACCGGGAATTGAACTCGGGACCTTCGACACAACTTGTAAGGCTAATATCCACTCGGCCACGGATGTTACTCCCCATCTTCCTAATCAAATTATAGGTGCTTTATTCCACATTGCTAAGTAGGTAGGTGTTAGGTATAGATACCTAGATCTATGTTGTATTGTGTTTGTTTCTAGTTTATTGAATTTCATTGAGATTGACAGTGGGTCAATGTGAATTTTTGCATCACTTGGCCCAAGTGTGCTGCTTGTGGCAAGGGGATCACGCCTGTGGAGGGCACAGAAGAAACGGTGAGTAATAAAACGTATTTTTTAATTAGATTGACTTTATCATGGACGTATTTTTTTTGTAATCCAACGAATCCGGATTCGATGGATTCCAGATTCGTAGAAGCTCAACTTATCCTTTGGGGCTATTTGCCTCTACACCTAAGCCTCGGTTGGGCTTTTTGTGTATGAGTGTATGGATGGATTCCAGAATCTGGATCCTTTGGATTCCTTCTCACTTTTCATACAAAGAGATATTTTTTTTACCTCTTTGGAATCCCCAATTCCCCATCAAACAGGTACTATAATAGTTATTGATATGTCACGTCACGTGATAGTAGTGTGGCTGGCCTGAACGGACTTACCTACAATATATGGGAAAACTCTACATATTCCTGACTCCCCATGACTTCACGTGACGTGATGGTAGTGTGTTGCTACCTTTAATGTCTGGGGCGTTCTCTACCACCTAACCCTTAGCTCTAATACTATATGGTTGTGTTGCAGGTTCGTGTCGTATCCATGGATAAAGATTTCCACGTGGATTGTTACATGTGCGAGGATTGTGGTCTGCAGCTAACAGACGAGCCTGATAAGAGATGTTATCCACTACAGGGCAGACTTATGTGCCGTGCCTGTCATCTGTCACATCTCAGTAGACATCATCAGTCACCCACGGATCTACAGGTAACGATAACGGAAGAAATCTGACCGATAAACAGTAACTGATGCAATTCACAAGGTTTGGTTGTAGCCAGCCTTGTTAGCTTGGTTGGTAGCGCGTCTGCCTTGTAAGCGGTAGGCCGCGGGTCCGATTCCCGCTCGTTGCGGATTTTATCCTGAACGGATAATGCTCGTTCTCGGAATGGCTGGTTTTCTCCTTTCCTGTCTTCCTTCTCTCTGTCATCACCTTTCGACCATATATTCTGCAATCACCATTCTGCTACAGCTGAAGCTGCTGCAAAAACAACATGTAGAAAGCCCTTTGTCCTGTGTAAGTTCTACAGTTCAATGGCCCACTAATTATTTTTACTTTTGTTTTATTTCAGAGTGTATCAGCAAGTTATCAATACATGGGATAAGGATAAACTCGAGACCTCTGTTGATATTAAAAGTCTGGTACACCCCAAGATCTGCTGATTGGGAGAAAAATCGTACTGAGGAAAACTGTGCGATTTACAGTTCGATCTGAATCGTAGCCAAGATTAAGAGGATCGAATTTAATTCCTAGATACCATGAGACTAGACTACATTCCTAAAATCCGTAGGAAAAGCTCTATAATCCATTATCATCAGATCATACTAACTCGCACACTTTGATACTTTAAACTTCAAGTTTACTTCTCTAGCTCGTTTGAGCACTGATCGGAGTTTTCATGTTCCTTTTGTGTGCGAAATCCGTGATTGATAGATTTCTAGAAAACAAGTCATTCCAAATATTAATAAAAATAATTAAGAAATAAAAATGCTCTTCCTTTGTTTGACCCTAGCTTTGGGTCATGCTCATGCTTTGTTTGACCAAAACTTTAGGTCATTTTTTGTCAATATATGCCACTTATGCGTACATAAATACCTAATTACTTTCTTTCTATTACTAAAGTATAGCGAAGCTAGACTAATTAATTATTTCTAAAGTCTGCTAATCTATATGAATACATTAGGTTAATAAAATACAAATATTTTAGCAAATTTTATTTTCACCATTTCTTAACGCCAACACCTTTCACGTATACTTGTTTTACTTTTACATTATTCCATTAAAGTATACGACGCCGATACAAGTAGCTATACCATAGTATATATAGAGAGTATTGTTTTCGTATTGAATTTTCACTTTTTTCTAAAGCTGGCCATTGGCGATCGATCCAACAATCCAAATGGAGTGATAGCACACCAACAGCCCAACGTGACGTGAATATAGAAACGCGTTTTTTTTTTTTTTTTTTTTTTTTACTTTCCTATTATTAATTTAATGAGCCTTTGTGGATTTCCAACCATTCCAAAATCCATCACCTCACTTCAACTTCTTGTCAATGGGGAAACCTGATCGAGAGAGAAAATCCAAATAACGTCTTCCATCTGGAACGAGTCGTCAATGAACCAGCTTTAAACCGTACTTGATGTTCTGTCCATCTCACTGTTTTTTCACAACTATACCACCTGAGGCCATTTTTTTCTTTAGGTAGCTGAGAAGCCCAACCAAGTTCCTGGGCGATTTCGGCAAAGTCTGGTCACGCTTTTCCTACTTTGGGGTTACCGTCAGCGCAATATTTTGAAGCAATAATTGCTCCCAAAGGAGTTCCTTTTGAAAATTATTAAAGAGCTTGAATAATAAACCTAAGCCTGAGATCAGTCGCTATGTTGATTTTTTCACAAGAAATCTCATTGTGCGCAACTTTTAGCACTATCGATCGACAGTTAAGCTAAGGGGTTCGATAACCCACCTGTGCAATTAATAATAAAATTATTGTAGTGTTTTTACATTGGTAACGTAAGCCTAAGATGCTATATGCTTTAGAGCTGAACTTGAGATTTTATCCCATCAATTTTGTTCCCGTAGCCTAATTTATTTTACTTTAAATTAACTCCTTTAACAAGATAAATGTTTCTAATGTTGTATTTACGTTAATGTAATATAATATTTTACAAAAAATAAAAACAATCGCTATTAAATTGATATTTATTGTTTTTTTTTTTTTTTTTTTTTACATTCTATTACTGAAAATGTACTTTCCCGTACCTACGAGTACCATCTATACACCTGTAGGTATTGTTGAATTTATGTGGCACTTTTGTAGGATATTCATTTACCTGTACCTTTCAAGGTGTGTCCAAACATAGTTGACCGGCTGTCGATCGACTAGGTGAATCTATGTTATCAAGGCAGTGTGGACGGTCCAGTCAACATCGATCATGGCCGATCGACCATGTGTGGACACACATTTAAAATACCTGAGTAATTGAGTATACATACCTGTACTATTGAACTTGTTGAACAAATGTTTCACCTTATAGGATATTAATTTACCTTTTAAGCTACATCCGTTTCAGGCATTTACGAAAGCTTCGCTTGTAGGTTACCCATCGTAAAATAAATAACGCATTAAGGTAAAACACCTACTCACCGTCTTCGTACCGAAAATCGGCATTTTTTTTATTTAAGCGCCAAAAATAAGGAAACGTGCCATTTTTGAGAACCCCTGATAATTTTAAATGATTTTTCAGACGATTTGTGTTTAACTTCTCATACATCAAAATCAGCTGATGTTTGTAAACATTGAAAAAAATCAGTTTGAAAATTGTGCTTCGAGAGGAACCTACGTTTTTTCACAATTGTCTGTTTTTTCCCTTAAGAAACTGAGTTTCGTAGCTAAGGTTTGTAGACTGTGTATTGAGTTTTCAAGTGACTTTTTCATTTTTTCTGGACTTAAAACATAATTCTCAATAGATTCAAATGCATTGCAATAATTTTATGTGAATACTTTTTAAATAAATGGTAAAAAAAAGGTGCAGTGTCGGAATTCCGAACGGTGTAGAAATAATCGTCCCGGGTAACAAGTATTTCACATGAATGTTTTCTCAAATGTACCATTGTTCGAATTTCTTTTTATTTAACCATCTTATTTAATCTTTTTTGGTTTAAAATCATAAAATAGTGGTGAGTAATTAATGAATAATTGGTATCTAATTAGGTACTTTGTTTAATTCTTAGATTTAAAATGGCAAAAGTCAAGAGGAAGTCAAAAGCTAGAGAAATCACTCCAAACCTACTTTTTCTTTTTTTAGTAGAAAATTCTTTCTACTTAAGTAATGGAAAATGTAAAAAAAAATATTAGATTGAAAAAGACTGAAGGTAGGTAGGTAGGTACATAGGTACTTAAGGGTAGTAGGTATTAAAGAAAAAAATGTAGATTAGAAACTGATGATTTTCCAAAGTTTTAAGCCTGAGATTGCACTTTCTTTTTGGAAAAAAAGGTCTAAAATACTACCTACCCTCAGTAATCTAGAAAGAAATTCGAGTACAATAATGTAGTTACCTACTTACTTACCTACCTACATACTGTTCAAGTACCTTTTTATCTAATTTTACATTTAAGATTATTTTAGTGTGCATACTTAGGTATCTTTTACCTGCTACTTACATGATAGGTAGGTATTATTATTTTTCAGGAGTAGGAAGCTAATTTAAATATTGACAGTAAACAATAGTATGTAAAGATGAGAATAAAAGTAATGATAATGATAAGAATGGATAGTATATAATAATATTTAAAATAATAGAAAGTTAAAAACATTGGATCTTGCTTTAAAAATATCATTCTATG
>NW_007382589.1:0-3435 GCF_000475195.1 Diaphorina citri | reverse complement strand
AAAAAAAAAAAAAAAAAAAACCCTTTTAAATTTTTTTTTTTTTTTTTTTTTTTTTTTTTTTTTTTTCATTCTATTACTGAAAATGTACTTTCCCGTACCTATGAGTACCATCTATACACCTGTAGGTATTGTTGAATTTTGTACTTAAGCAAATGTGGCACTTTTGTAGGATATTCATTTACCTGTACCTTTCAAGGTGTGTCCAAACATAGTTGTCGATCGACTAGGTGAATCTATGTTGTAGAGGCAGTGTGGACGGTCCAGTCAACATCTATCGATGGCCGATCGACCATGTGTGGACACACCTTTAAAATCCCTGAGTAATAGAGTATACATACCTGTACTATTGAACTTGTTGAGAAAATGTGGCACTTTTGTAGGATATTAATTTACCATTTAAGCTACATCCGTTTCAGGCATTTACGCAAGCTTCGCTTGTAGTTTACCCATCATAAAATAAATAGCGCGTTAAACGAGGTAAGCGCTAATAGCCGCGCACCTGCCACGACTCATTATGTTTACATTATGTTGCTGTGTTCTACTTTATGAGCGCGAATATAACATGCTCATTATTCGGAAATTATCAACACTCGACATAATACAAGATATAGTGAAAGGGGAGGAGGAGGGGGGAGGTATTGGGAGATTAGGAACAAGGGGAGGTTGGAAGGAGGAGAGGTATTAGGAGAGGAGGGTAGTATGTATTAAGAGAGGTAGGAAGGAGGATGGCCTATAAAACTTTCGAACTTGGGAAGGAGAGAACCTACACTATAGGTACGTATGATAATGTAGATCTATGCTTACTTATACTGCTCGAAAAGGGCTGAAGAGTCCTTTTAGACTAGCAGTAGGCTACTACTATTATAGTGGTCATATAGTCGTAAACAATATTGAGGATAAAATCCCTTACTTCAGCTGGGATTGAACCAGTTCCCTTCTGATTTTTAGGTGAGCGTCTTGACCACTACTACACCTAGGAAGGGTAAAAAAGCGAAAGTGAAAGAGGAGGGGGAGTAATAGGAGAAGTAGGGAGGAGGTATAGGGAGATTAGGAAGGAGGGGAGGTAGTATTAGGAGAGTAGAGGAGGGTAGTATTAAGAGAGTTAGAGGGGAGGGGAGAATGAAATTTTCTCAGAAAAGCGGGGTATTTGAAAAGACAACGAGAGGAGACACATTTGAAAAGGGAAGAATGGCGTTTATGAGAGGGAGGAAGAGACAGAAATATAGTATTTGAGAAGGAGAAAGCGAGAGAGAGAGAAACGGGATTTTCGGGATGAGAAGAATAGGTGGAGAGGTAGAGAGGCAGTGAGAGAGAGAGCGCAATATGGAGAGGAGGTTAAGGTTAGTGAAATTAGAATGTCGACAAGAGACGTGTTCAGATGTTTTTGATGCTGAATTAAGAGTGTATGTTTGGCATTGAGAATTCATTCATTTCATTCACATTGCAAATTGAAAGGTTTTTTTTTTTTTAAGGCCAAAGGCCATTTTACATACCAAAAAATAAAAGAAGTGTGGAATTGCAAGCTTAACTGGCTTGGAAGGTAGTGCGCCTGTCTTATACATAGGTACACTAAGCGTTAGGTCGCGGGTTCGAGTCCCACCCAGGGCGGATTTTATCCTAAACAGATAAGGTTCGTCCTCCCTCGTAATCGCTTTCTCCTATCTCGTCCTCCTTTCGGTTTAGGGACAATAAGAACTCCTCTGTTACAGTTCCCTTTATCAGACCTCTTGAGAGAGAGTGGACTTGGCATTGGGAGTTAATTCCCTCCCCTTTTCCTCCCTTAGGAGCTCAAATTGCTCATTAGGGAGAAAGAGAAAACTTGTCACGTACAGCTGCTATGGGTACCTAGGTATTGTTTACCTTTGTATTTTGACTAAACAATAATTCATAATTATTACTTTTATACTTCGCTAAATATTTAGAGTTTAGGTAGATATTCTTGTTTTTATGTATTAACACATGTGTTCAAGTGTTCAAATATCCCAAGTAATTAGTTTTCGTTTTCGGGCCCTGTGTTGATATTATGCACCTAGGTTCATATTTGTAAATATTGTTTTGTGCTTTATCAATTGTATCTAGGACGTTCCTTTTTTCCTAATTTTACTTTCTTTATTAACGGTTACCCTATCTTTCTTGTGATTTATTTTAAACTTGATCCAAATTCGCAAATCAAAAATAACGATCCTCATTTTGAGTCTAACGCTGGATTGTTATTAGTTAGTCCGTTGAACCGAATTCATGTATGAAAATATGGATTTGAGCGTAACCAAATTACGTCCCCGTCTCAATTAAATAAAGTGGTGCAATATTAAACTGTTGAGATAAAGGGACTACATGTCCTAATTCGTCAGTCTAAACCCCTCCGTCGTCCCCAGAATAAATCCCTTACAGCAACAAGCCCATTCCATTTGGTCACCCAAAATCCCATCTGAAAGCACCCCCCGCAGCCCCCGCTTCTCACCAAGGTGTACTAGCCCGAGGGATGGCAGAATTTTTTAATGGAAAAAATTTGTTTTCTTTCCCGTTTTTTTTTTTTTTTTTTTTTTTTTTTTTTTTTTTTTTAATAGAGGGAACTATGTATGATAAGTAAACCTTTCAATTGACACGCAAATCGTCACCACTTCCCCTTCCTCCTATCGAATCTTTATTTGCCATTGATTGCTCACTTTTTTATTTTTTTTTTAACTCATCGTCACTTTTTGTGGATGTAGGTTGTAGCTTACCTACAAACCTGCCTTCCTCTAGCCATTTATTTTTTCCCCCTCTCTTTTTAGTGTTGGTATAGGAAACTGTTACAACGAAGGTCTTAGCGAAATGAAAAAGAGAAAAACAGGATAGAATAAAGATAAAGCTCGCCCCAGGCGAAATCAGACCCGCGACCTAAAGCACTTTGCCGGAGTGCTACTTTCCAAGCTACCAAAGGCTTCGTCAGTTTTTGTAGGCGTAGGTAGAAAGATAGCCCATTTTAAATGTTTAACAGGAGAATAAAGACGTGTACCGGCTAGAACGACCTTCGAAAGAGTTAAAGCGCATAATTCGAAAAAAAAAAGACGTGTAGATTGGTGAATGAGTACCTACCTACCTACCCATTTTAGAATGTTCGTCAGGATGATATAATGTAAATGGGGTCCTACCCAATTTAGAATGTTTTGCTTAAACGGGAAGAGATAAGGAACAGGGAACTGTCATTAGCAGCTTGTAAAATTCAAAGGACACTTTTGTGTTCGCTTCTTTTGTTTAAGATGACCTTTTCAATTTTACTTGGACATTTTTTTAATGATGGGAGTTAAATGAATACCTATGGAGTATGGGTAGTAGGTAGGCCTGACACCCTTAAAAATTACGTAATAAAATAAAGAACACTAAACTTTATAAAACAAAATAATTAAAGAGCTTGATGGGTAGCGCGCCTGCCTCGTAAGCGCTAGGTTGCGG
>NW_007382588.1:0-9115 GCF_000475195.1 Diaphorina citri | reverse complement strand
CCTTACTTAAGTACAAAATTAAGGGAGCAAGGAGAAAAATAAATTACGAAGAAAATTTCAGAGATTTTTTTATTCCATGAACCTTGGAATATTGTCTTAAATGAAAAGACATCTGTTAGCTTACCGAGATCTATGATAGTTGTATGTAATCAGAGGTGAATTATCTCGCGAGAAAGAATTGCTCCCCATGCCACTATCCTTTGCCTCGTGAGCTGAAAATTTCTGAAATGAAAAACCAAACACATTTTCTCAAAACGACTTGACCTGGACTCGAACCACAAGGCTGAAAATTTCTGAAATGAAAAACCAAACACATTTTCTCAAAACGACTTGACCTGGACTCGAACCTCCAACCACTAGACCCAACGTCCACCACGCTAACCGCTATACCACTGAGGTTGTTTATAAATTTCATTTTTTCAGTAATAAGTGACGCATACGTAGTAAGTAAAGGAGCTCTTATTAATGCTGTGATATCCACAAATTGTGAAGAGGCTCTAAGATCCACCACAAATAAGTAAATCACGAATTAGATTTTTAGAATAAAAGACCTCAAGCATCTTGAGTAATTAATACCTATGTCTTAGTTGTTACTTCATACCTTATTAGCCGAGCTACTGCTATTAGAGCGTCCTCTAGTCTGACTGCACATGAACGGGTGTCTCAGTACATCATTCAGCTTCATTCTCCTGGTAGGATCTTTCTGCAGAAGATTTTGTATGAGTTCACTAGCAGATCTCGAGATGTGAGAGGGGATCTGAAAGAAAATTGTAAATATGTAATGACAGCAATATTAGAGATCTAGATGGTACTTACAGTTACAGGTAATAAAAAAAGGTCTACATTTATATCTGTGTTACATCAATTTCTAATCGGAAAATATATCAATATCAATAGGATTTTAACTCAGCACTTTCCGGTCGAGAGACAATACTCATAACCAGAAGACAACAATAGTATGATCTCCCGTATTTTCGTTTTGATCGCTAAGTACTCGTATTTTCTTCTTGGTTCTTTTCTACTAACCTTGGGATTCTTCATGACAACCTGCGTCACAGTATTCTTGGCAGAGCCGGAATCGAACGGCGGACTTCCTACCAGGAGCGCATACAGGATACAACCGAGAGCCCAGCAGTCTGCTTCTAAACCGTGCGAGCTACGTGTGGCCACCTGAGAAAAAAAGACATGAAAATTTTAATAAAGATAATATGAAAATTTCCAAGCTTAAAAGAACCCTCTTGATGGTGTAGTTCAGGGCCGTATAAAGAGGGGGCCAGTCTCGAGCTTCATTTTTCTCCTAGACTCCAAAAATTTGGAGCATTCCCCCCCTCGATAAAATCCTGGATACGGCCCTGGTGTAGTAACCCTGGTAATCAGGAGGGCATGGGTTCAATCCAGGCCATGGTATGAAATTTTTTCCTCAGCATGCTTTGAGAATTTGACCATAGTACTTACTTGTAAAGGCCCGTTTGTCCCACTTGTCGTGAGTTTATTCCGATTTTTTTTCCGAACGACACAAAATGTCCTATCCTAAGTAGTAAGACCTAGTAGGTAAGTAATGTAGGTACGAGTAATTTAAATGAGAGTGTTCATACTACAAGCGACACGATTTTTTCCGAACGACAAGCTGATGTAGTTAACCTAGTAATCAGTATGGGTATGTAAGTTCAATGCAGGCACGAGTATCAATTTTCTCAGCATGCTTCGAGAATGTTGTCATAGTACTATACTTAAGCGACACGTGTACTCATTTGTGAGTTTTTATTCGATTTTTTTTTCTCCGAACGACACCAAAATGGTCCTATCCTAAGTAGTAGACCTAGTAGGTAAGTAATGTAGGTACGAGTAATTTAAATAAGAGTGTGTCATACTAACAAGCGACACGATTTTTTCCGAACGACAAGAAGGTACGGACCTCGATATGAAAATTTTCCAAGCATGTAAGTTATTTTATTGCTATTACCTTACCGTCAGGAGAAACATAGTTGGGAGTTTCACACATTGTCATATGTTATATCATCAGGGGTAACTCAAGCTGAGCGGAACAATCAAAAGATCAGCAATTTTTCCTGCAACAAAACAAACACCAATCAGCTTACTGTCTCGGTAATTCGCGAAGATTGCAAGAGAGTACACTAAGTCTTTATGATACCTCATACCATTAAAAAGTTACATGCTTCATTCCATTTGGACTTACTAGTCTAACAACCCAAGAGATGGGCACTTAGACCTTCGGAGAATACTAGCTCTTCTTGTACAAAGAAAAAAAAAAAAAAAAAAAAAAAAAATGATGTTCATGTGACGGAGTAAAACTTTCCCACTGCGAGAGTATTAATTCAAGCTTTCATGTCCACCCCTTCTTGATTTGTGATCCTATTACTATACAGAGATTTTGATCTCCAGCTGCCCTTTTGAAAAAAAAAAAAAAAAAAAAAAAAAAAAAAAAAAGATGTCATGTGGGAGTAAACTTTCCCACTGCGAGAGTATATCAAGCTTCATGCCACCTTGTCTCTATTACAGAGATTTTATCCAGCTCCTCAATAAATGACTGTCCACTGTCCATTCCAGTTTACTTACCACTTGCATGTCTTTAGTGAGTAGTAGATTGTCTGGTTTGATGTCACGATGAACGATATTTTGAGATTGAAGATACAACAGTCCATGAACTATTTGCTCTAGAAGATCCCGGGCTAGAAAATAAGAATAAAGTAATTACTTAAAGACCTGTAGATGTAGTTTATAACTTCAATAACTTGATATCTTGATGTATGAATTATTTACCAGTACAAAGAATTGAACACAGAAGTATGAGAAAAGTTTCTTACCTTCTCTTTCTGAAAGCCTTCCATTCTCCTCCAAGTATCTTTTCACTGTATCATTCTCACAGAGCTCCAGTACAAGATAGATGTTGTCACTGTATGAGAAATGATCAAGCAGTTTGATCACATTTGGGTGACAGAGTTTTGAATGGATTTCAATCTCTTGAAGAACTTTCTCTTCAAATTTTCGTTCCTTCATGAGTTGCCAGTTAATCTATAAAATAGGTAATAATTGTAAATAAACAGGAAAGTAATTACAATTAAAGTAAAAGTACACTACCACCAATGGGGCTTGAAAAAAAAAGTAAAAATTTATGAACCTACTTACTTACACCCAAGATTTTTCCCCAAAGTTGAGATGGCTTATATGGAGGGGTGGAGGAAACCAGTTTGCACCTTAACTACCAAGGGGATCAGCATTAAGTCATAGAAGGAAGATGTAAATACTAAGTAGAGAAATTCAGATATTTAAAATTGATCAAAATAATATTTTATTAATGAAGAAATTCTGATTAATAAAATTCTATATGCCATTATAAGTACTTACCACTTTAACAGCAACATCTTGATTTTTCTTGTAATTCTTGGCTCTAAAAACTGTGGCAAAGCCACCTTTACCAATCTGCTCTTGTATTTCATAATCCTGAAAAATAATATCAACAAAAATGTCAGTCATTAATTTATACTTGGAAATTAAAACCACATTCAATGAATCTATTGGTTCAACCTGATTCAAACTGGAGATTGAATCTTATAAGACTGGGAGAGTAATGTGGTCTTGTTAGGTAGGGCTTGCCTCCACGTAGGTATCTCTTCACGTTCACACCAGGTGCCCCACTTGGTTCCATATTTGGCATGATTGAAAGGATCAGCTTCTATTCTGTAAAACAAACTGAGTAGGTACCAAAGAAAATTTTTGTCTAGTCTAGTGCTTCTCAACATTTCTAATCCTACACTGTCCACAGCAGTTGATGAAAGGACCTGATAGTAACTCCATTGAGAAGCACTGTTGTGGTCAATGTTTACCAATGTTCTGATCCTAATAATGCTTTGTAGTCTACTTGCCCAAATTCAGATATTTAAAATTGATCAAAATAATATTTTATTAATGAAGAAATTCTGATTAATAAAATTCTATATGCCATTATAAGTACTATTGTGCACTTACCACTTTAACAGCAACATCTTGATTTTTCTTGTAATTCTTGGCTCTAAAAACTGTGGCAAAGCCACCTTTACCAATCTGCTCTTGTATTTCATAATCCTGAAAAATAATATCAACAAAAATGTCAGTCATTAATTTATACTTGGAAATTAAAAGCACATTCAATGAATCTATTGGTTCAACCTGATTCAAACTGGAGATTGAATCTTATAAGACTGGGAAAGTAATGTGGTCTTGTTAGGTAGGGCTTGCCTCCACGTAGGTATCTCTTCACATTCACACCAGGTGCCCCACTTGGTTCCATATTTGGCATGATTGAAAGGATCAGCTTCTATTCTGTAAAACAAACTGAGTAGGTACCAAAGAAAAATTTTGTCTAGTCTAGTGCTTCTCAACATTTCTAATCCTACATTGTCCACAGCAGTTGATAAAACGTCCTGATAGTAACTCCATTGAGAAGCACTGTTGTGGTCAATGTTTACCAATGTTTGAATGTTCTGATCATAACTAATAATGCTTTGTAGTCTACTTGCCCAGCTGTCAGGAAAAAGGTTTTGGTCTTATCAGCAACATCTTTGTTTACATTGATAAGGGAAGAAGGGTACTGTCACAAGCTGGATGATACTTACGTATAGAAACATGTTGTTCGTGAAATATTGAGAAGCATGAGAAGATGATAGGGTAAATCTAAACTGAATTAGGTATCCACATGAGATATGTCAAATATGTTAAAATCAAATTTAAAAGGCCAAAACTTGTATAAAATGAACTTTCAACTTTCTTCTTGAAAAAGTTCAAAAACGAAATTTTTAAAAAAATTTAAAAAATTAACTGTTGAATGTTTTTGTTTACTTTTAATTTTTTTGAGGTTAGGAGCGCGCGTAAAAAAAGTCCGGTCAAAAAATGTGGCCGGAGGCTAGTCGGCCATTTTTATTACAATACTTTTTTTAATTTCCTTTTTGAAAAAAATAAAAAGCAATGAATTTATTAAAGTTAATAAATAAAAATACAATACCATTAATTTTAATCACTTTTATCTAAATTTACATTCAAAAATTTAAATAATAAAAATTGAAATTAGTCATAGCCGGAAACGCCGGAATAGCCGGATTTTTAATCAAGCTGGACAAAAATGCGTAAATTTTGAGCCGCGAAAATTCAAAAATTTGCTGATCTACCGATCAAATTTGACGTTTGGGTCAAGCCCCAGCTGAAGTGGATATTGTGCAGTTACATGTGACCGCTATACAAAAACCTGTTCATCATCATCATCATCAAAGTTTTTCCGTAATTTTCTCATTTCTAGAGCTCTTTTCCTGTCTCCTACACAGTCCGGACCTGGGATTTCAGCCATGGGAGGTTAGTATGGGTTGAAACCCCATGTGAGTCATGATATGATAATGATGGGAACGGAAACATTGTGGATGAATTCGAAGAGGCATTCCATGTAAGTTTTGAACTAAACTGAGGGATCATCCCATTCCAGCCTCATATCAACCCTTTATTTGTTAACTCCTAAAGGGTGATCTCCTTAGCATTAAGACTTTGCTATTGGTGTCCCAGGAACACTCAGGTTGGTTGAGTGTGCTGGTGCTGAATGGATTGTAAAAATCCCATTTGCTAAAAACCAATGTTAGGTAGGTCCAGGCGTCCAGGGTTTGATTCCTACCCAGGCAAACTGCATCCTAAACAGATATTAAGGCTTGTTCTCTGAACCTGGATGGCTGGTTTTCTCCTATTAAAGGGTGATCTCCTTAGCATTAAGACTTTGCTATTGGTGTCCCAGGCACACTCAGGTTGGTTGAGTGTGCTGGTGCTGAATGGATGGTAAAAATCCCATTTGCTAAAAACCTATGTGTTAGGTCCAGGGTTTGATTCCTACCCAGGCAAACTGCATCCTAAGAAGATATTAAGGCTTGTTCTCTGAACCTGGATGGATGTTTTTCTCCTATCTTGCTTTTCCTGAAGTGAAAACACTTTTTCGTCTCATAGCATGAGTTGAATCTATCTCTACATTCGAATATTGGTTTAGTTTTCCACTGAAAGCAATCATGGCTAATCCAACAAATGGGAACGGAAACATTGTGGATGAATTCGAAGAGGCATTCCATGTAAGTTTTGAACTAAACTGAGGGATCATCCCATTCCAGCCTCATGTCAACCCTTTATTTGTTAACTCTTAAAGGGTGATCTCCTTAGCATTAAGACTTTGCTATTGGTGTCCCAGGCACACTCAGGTTGGTTGAGTGTGCTGGTGCTGAATGGATGCTAAAAATCCCATTTGCTAAAAACCTATCAGTGTTAGGTCCAGGGTTTGATTCCTACCCAGGCAAACTGCATCTTAAGCAGATATTAAGGTTTGTTCTTTGAACCTGGATGGCTGGTTTTCTCCTACCTTCTCCACTTTTTTTTTTTTTTTTTTTTTTTTTTTTTGAGGAATTTATAATATAATATCTAAATCGTTGGATACCTATCGCACTAGAACAAAAGAATACATTTTTGGTAAAGGATCAACAACACTCGAAAAAGATGTAGCCCTCCCTGGGATATTTGAAATGAGGTGCTTAATTAAGAGATTTGTGTCGATCGTGACACTCATGCTCTTAAAATTTCCTTCATTTTACCTCAGACGCCCTACCCTCCAAACTTGGTTAGTTTGGAGGGTAGCGCATCTGACTTGTAAGCGTTAGGCCGTGGGTTCGATTCCCGGGTATTTTATCCTAAACAGATAATAAGGTTTCGGAACGGCTGGCTTTCTCCTATCCTGTCTTCCTTCTCTCTTCAGGACGATAAGACCTTGGAAGCTACAGTTCCCTCTATCAAACTTTTTTAAAAGAGTTTGATAGAGGGAACTGTAACTGCTAGGGTCTTATCGTCCCCGGGCGGGAACCGAACCCGCTACCTAGCGCTTATAAGGTTTTCTTTCTCAAAATTATACTCGGGGTGTCTACCAGACTGGAAAACCGGGAATTGTCAGGGAATTTCACAGAGACTGGAAAAGTCAGGGAATTGTCAGGGAATTTCTCAAAAAATTGACAAAAATCCAAAAAAAGTCAGGGAATTTTTCAAAGCCTGAAAAAAAAAAAAAAATGCGGTCCATAAAAAAGTATGCAACCTTGAACGGGCAACTCATATTTTCTCGAAAAAATTTCGCCTGCGGCGCTGTAATTTTGTGTTTTTATAGAAATGTATTAGGGGAAATTTTCAAAGCCTAAAAAATAGATAAAGAATTTTTGGTCAGTAAAAAAAATATACAACCTTGAAGGGGCTACTTAAATTTTCTCGCAAAAATTTTGCCTGCGGCGTTGTAATTTCGTGTGGAAACGTATTGGGGGGGGGGAAGGGAATAAACAATACTCGTCTTGTATGTACTAAACTTGTATTTAAACTGACTCATGACTAAAGGGTACATATGTACTTACTGAAAAGTTTAAGTTTCGCCTGCGGCGCTGAAGATTACACCTTTGACAAGCATGCTTCTCTTACTATTGTAGACCAAAACTTTCAAAAAATTCGCCTGCGGCGCCAAATGTTGTGTTTTGGATAACTTGGTTTTAGAAACCAAAATTTTCGCCTGCGGCCGGTCCTAAAATTTTTAGTTTCTATAGATTGTTTAGCTCACTAAATTTCGCCTGCAGCGCAAATGGAGGACACAATTTTTGCCTGCGGCGCTGTTTCTCATTCTTTTCGTGTTAAAATCTCATGTGGAAAAAAAAAATCTCATGTGGAGCTGAAGATTAGAATTTCGATGAGATTGTATTTCTGAAGATTTTAGACTAAAATGTTCAAAAATTTCGCCTGCGGCGCTATTGTAATATTCTGTTCGCCTCTTTTCTTGTTAGAGTTGATTTTGGAAAAAAAAAAATCCCGGTTGGGTCATTTTGGGTGTTCATAGTAAGTAACTACTTATTAGGGGCCCAAAGCCAGATCAGAAGGAAATGCCTGTAAGAAATTGACTCAGAGCCAATATTTTGAAAGAATTTGGCCTGCGGCGCAGTTATTTCATGTGCAAATGGAGGACTTAAGCCCTTACCCTAGTGGGATGAAAAAAGATTGGAGAATTTTACAAGCGCATATTTCGTGAACCATCATTCCTAGAACCCTTACATGTACACCGATTGATTTCTCGTGAAAAGTTACATAGGAAAGACTCCTTGGTCATCTTAAATACTCTAATGGAAACTCTTGTTGAAAAAAAAAAATCATGTTGAAATATTTGGAGATATCACAGAGAGGAGAGAGGGAGCAGAGAGAACCTTCCAGTCTGAAAGCAGAAAAGAGAATGAGCTCTGACAAAAATCTAGGTCTGAAGAAACCTCCCCTTGACCCCCTACTACCAAAAACCATGTAAGGGGTCAGGGGAAATGTAGGGGGTTGAGGGGAGGATTCTCCTACATTTTGACCATAGGTTTGAAGTTCGGAATTAATTTACTCATTTCCCCTTCATTTTCATAAGTAGAAGGTCCTCATCGATTCTTCTGTGATAAGTCACCTATTCGCGGTTTGCTCGCGGTATCTGCGGTTGTTCGCGGTATTCGCGGTTTGTTCGCGGTATCCGCGGTTTGTTCGCGGTATCCGCGGTTTGTTCGCGGTATCCGCGGTTTGTTCGCGGTATCCGCGGTTTGTTCGCGGTATCCGCGGTTTGTTCGCGGTATCCGCGGTTTGTTCGCGGTATCCGCGGTTTGTTCGCGGTATCCGCGGTTTGTTCGCGGTATCCGCGGTTTGTTCGCGGTATCCGCGGTTTGTTCGCGGTATCCGCGGTTTGTTCGCGGTATCCGCGGTTTGTTCGCGGTATCCGCGGTTTGTTCGCGGTATCCGCGGTTTGTTCGCGGTGTTCGCGTTTTGTTCGCGGTATTCGCGTTTTGTGCGCAGTATCCGCGGTTTGTTCGCGATATTCGCAGTTATGGGTTCGATCTCAGGCAAACGCAGATTTTTTTCAGCTCTTTTTTTACCGCAAATAATTGATGAAACCAAATCGAAATTTTCGCCTGCGGCCGGTCCTAAAACTTTTAGTTTCTATAGATTGTATAGCTCACAATTTTTGCTTGCGGCCCTGTTCCTCATTCTTTTCGTGTTAACCTTCATCCCCTAGGATGTGTGAATGTGTAGACCGAAAAATTACAAAAAAATG
>NW_007382587.1:0-8540 GCF_000475195.1 Diaphorina citri | reverse complement strand
TGCAAACGACAATGTAAAAGGCTTTTCAATTTTCATCAAACAAAAGGCCCCCCTCCCCAATGACAAACAAAAGGGGGGGCCCCCCGATTCCCTGACCAATGATTCGGTAAACATCACACGAGAACAAAGACAGACCCCACCCCGGGGGGGATGCAACCATGCAACCCAGGGGTGTAAATATAGGAGGGTTTTAGGGGCCCTATCCTGGGAGATGAAAAATGTCGGTACAGTAGAACCTCGATGATTTTATCTGATAAGTAGAAAGTAATTAATTATCGAATAAAAGCTCTTCAGACATGCATGTCTTTTGTTAGTTACCTAACTATTTCCTAGTCCCTCTCTCTCACTCTCTATCCTCCATATCCTTCCACACCTCTCTCTCTCTCTCTCCTTTCTGATAACTGCTAATCCTTATTTCCTCCTCCCCCTTTTTCCCCTCCATTTTCCCATTTTCTCTCTTCACACTCTCTCTATATCTAGGTAAGTAATACTACCTAGGTATGTAATTCCTAGTCCATCCAAGAGAGCTCAGCACTTCCTAGCTCCTAAAAAGGACGGGTGATCGTTTTGCCCCGTGTTCTCCTACATACCTACCTACACAGCCAGACTATTGCATGTCATCATTTTATGGAATTTCGCGATACATCGTCATGTTTCATGCAAAATAGGTGCACGACTCAGCAAAAAAAAAAAAAAAAAAAAAAAAAAAAGGGAACGAACACAACAAAAAAAAAAAAAAAAAAAAAAAAAAAAAAAAAATGGCACGTGGTGAACATAAAAATAAGGTAAAAAAGAGGTTAAGGTCATACAGGTAGGTAATAATTATTTATCACCCCTAATTCCATTTTCTATCCGATTTGCTGATGCATTAACTCCCCTTTTTTCGTGATTTGATAAAACCTCTCACTCCTAGTAGTTGTAAATGTAAACGAAGGGGTAAAGGGTACGTAGATTGATGGGGGAGGAAGAAAATTAAAACGAAGGGAAGAAAATTAAAAGGGTCTATCTTTGAAGGACGATAGGAATTTCTTGGTATTTTTCCTCCTCCTCCTCCTCCTTCTCCTCCTCCTCCTCTTCTTCTTCTTGAAAGGAACAATAATCTATAGCCGTACGTACTACCGAATTGCCAAACTTCCAGGGAATCCTTGACATACCGTTTAGGAAAGAAGATGAAATAGAAGAAGAAGAAGTAAAAGAAGAAATTTTCTTCTTCTCCTCCTTCTTCTTCTACAAAAGCCTGCGGTGTTTTCGGCCTTGTAAAAGGCACAGAAGATTGGTTCGAAGGAATTTAAAGGAATTTCATCTTTGTATCCTTTTCTTCTTTGAAGTTAGAAACTTTGGTTATTTGTGTTCGAAGGGGTAAAGGGTACGTAGATTGATGGGGGAGGAAGAAAATTAAAACGAAGGGAAGAAAATTAAAAGGGTCTATCTTTGAAGGACCATAGGAATTTCTTGGTATTTTTCCTCCTCCTCCTCCTCCTCCTCCTCCTCCTCCTCCTCTTCTTCTTCTTCTTCTTATTCTTCTTCTTCTTGAAAGGAACAATAATCTATAGCCATACGTACTACCGAATTGCCAAACTTCCAGGGAATCCTTGAAATACCGTTTAGGAGAGACGATGAAATAGAAGAAGAAGAAGAAGAAAAGAAGAAGAAGGAAGAGGAAACTAAGCAAAAATGGAAAAGACGAATTAGAGGAAGAATAAAATGAAAGAACAAGAAAAGGAGGTGGAGAAAAAGAAAAAGAAGCAAGAATTAAAACGTAGGTAGGTATTTAATAAAAAAAATAGGTAGGTTTTTCAAGAAAGGTCTGTAAAAGTATCCACAAATTCAACAATTTCACCTTTTTTTCTGCTTTTCCTGGGTTTCTTGTTGACATTCTTTACTCTTTTAATCTTTTCTCTTCCATTGTATTCTTCATTTCATCTCCTTCACTTAATCTTCCTCCTTCTCTTCACAACCTTTCTCCTTATATTCCTCTGACTTCACATTTTATCCTCCTCCTCCTCCTCCCTTTCTTCTTCTCACTCTCCTCTTCCTCTACCTTCACCTTCACATTCTTTTCATCATTTCCCTTCTCCTCCTCTTCTTTTTCTCTGAACCCATCTCATTTCGTTTACTTATATCTTATTACTTATATTTTACTCTTCTTCAGATTCTTCTTCTTCTTTCTCCTCCTCCTCCTTCTTTTCTTGTTAGATTTCGTGTGTGAGTAAACAACAAAAGAAAGACAAGAATGAGAGAGAGAGAGGGAGATAGGTGGGTGTAGATATCTGGATCTAGATATTTTGTCTAGTGTAATACGTATAATAAAAATTACACAGAAACACAAAGACGGCGAAATTAAATTCCAAACATAAGTAAAAATGAAGAGAAGAAGGAGGAGGATGAGGAACTAAAAATGAGATGGGAAAGAAAAGGGAGAGAGAGAGAGAGAGAGAGAGAGAGAGAGAGAGAGAGAGAGAGAGAGAGAGATAGGTGGGTGGGTGTAGATATTTTGATCTAGATATTTTGTCTAGTGTAATAATAAAAATTACAAAGAAACACACTGACAACGGTGAAATTAAATTCCAAACATAAGTAAAAATGAAGAGAAGGAGGAGGAGGATGAGGAACTAAAAATGAGACGGGAAAGAAAGAAATAAGGAAAAAGAAATAATTGAGAAACATTTGTAGCCAGATAATGAAAAGAAAAAAAAGAGAGATTGAGAGGGAGGGAAAAAAACGAGAGAGAGGGAGAGAGGTGTAGAGGGAGACGAAGAGGGAGAGATAAAGAAAAGGAGAGAGATTGACCGCAAGAAGAAGGAGAAAGACAAATATTCTGTAAATGAGCAGAACGGTAATAAAGGGAGAGAGAGGGAGAGGGAGGAAGGAAGAAATGAGACGGGAAAGAAAGAAATAAGGAAAAAGAAATAATTGAGAAACATTTGTAGCCAGATAATGAAAAGAAAAAAAAGAGAGATTGAGAAAGAGGGGAAAAAAGGAGAGAAAGGGAGAGAGGTGTAGAGGGAGACGAAGAGGAATAGGAAGAGATAAAGAAAAGAAGAGAGATTGACCTCAAGAAGAAGGAGAAAGACAAATATTCTGTAAATGAGCAGAAGGTTAGTAAAAGGAGAGGGAGGAAGGAAGAAATGAAAAAGAGATGTCTACCAAGAAATAGGAGGGAGAAAGAATGAGAAATAGAGACAGTTTTTTTTTTCTCCTTCCTTTCTTTCTTGTGTAAACGTGTAGAATGAAAGAGATAGGGAGAGAGAGGGAGAGAAGGAAATAAAGAGAGAGAGAGAGAGAGGGAGAGAGAGAGAGAGAAGAAAGAAATAACAAGATTATAAATAGAAATTAGAAGAAATGACGAAATTTTCTTCTAACAAGAAACAAAAAGAATTTATCTGATCAAAATTTCAAACATTTTTGGTCTCATTGTCTAATGACTTTTCTCTCTCTATCTCTCTCTCCCTCTCTCTTCCTCTATCTTCCATTTTTTTCTCTCTCCCTCTCTGTCCCACTTTCTTACTCACTCCCTCCCTTATTAGGAAAGTCCTCTTACTCTCTCTCTCTCTAACCCTCCCTTTCTTTCAGTCTATATCTTACTCTCTCCATCTCTCTCTTCCTTTCCCTCCCTCTCTTTCGCTCTCTATTTATCTATCTCTCTCTCAGGGGTTTTTTTTTTTTTTTTTTTTTTTTTTTTTTTAGCCAGCAGAGCGCGAATTGACGGCCTCCCATCCGGATAATAACCACGCGCAATGTTGCCTCAGTGTTCCTTTGGGAACTTGTGTATTTTACGAGTTATAGCCTTGCTGTACCTATTCAAGTCCTAATTAGTTACCTTACCAACCGAGATGGCAATACCCAGTGAAGAGTATTAGTCATTTCTTTTACATTTATTGTTATGGAAATTCACAAATTTATAATAGTGCTTATCTTCTCCCTATTATCTTTTAGTTATTTTCTTATGCTTCTTTCGCTTTCTTAGGTCGGTGCTTCTATCCATAGGGATTACAATACTTTTTGGGGTTGTAGCGAATGAAGAAGAGGAAGAAGAATAAGAAGAAGAAGATGAAGAGGAAGAAGACGAAGAGGAAGGAGAAGAAGAATAGGGAGAAGAGTGAAAAAGCAGAAATTGAACTCCTGTTCAATTTCTGTGGAGGAGGAAAAGGAAACGAATGGGGGAAAGTTGAACCAATACTAGGATAGAAATAATAAAGAGGAATTAAAGGAGGGAGAAAAGGAAAAGAAAGGAAGAGGAGGAGAAAGAATCAGAGAAGGAAGAAGGAAAATAATATAAAGGGCTAAGAGATGGATGAGAGGGCAGGAGAAACAATATAAAAAGAGGTGGAAAGGAAGGGGAAAGGGGGGGGGGAGAGGGAGAAGGAAAAGAAGGGGAGAGAGAAAGAATAATAAGAAGAGTGAAGAGAGAGAAGGAAAGGCAAATGAGGGGAAAGGGGGGGGAGGGAGAAGGAAAAGAAATAGAGGGAGACATTACTTTTCCTGAGGAAATCTCTTCACTGGAAAGCTGTGATGGAAGTTTTGAAAACGCAGCATTGTGTGTGTGTATCAGCACAAAGGAGACAATAATGCATGTGTTGCTGTGAATCCCCAAAATAAGAATATTGATACCTAGGTATTTGACCGCGACCTATTTCCATCACAAGTTTGAAAAAAATCAATACCCCAGAGCTCCTTTTGGTGATGGTGATGATTCAAAATAGCATTTTTTTTTTTTTTTCCTTTCTTTCTTGTGTAAACGTGTAGAATGAAAGAGATAGGGAGGGAGAGGCAGAGAAGGAGATAAAGAGAGAGAGAGAGAGAAAGAGAGAGAGAGAGAGAGATATAGAGAGAGGAGAAAGAAATAACAAGATTAAAAATAGAAATTAGAAGATATGACGAAATTTTCTTCTAACAAGAAACAAAAAAAGGAGGAGGGGGGAAAAGGCGTAGGAGGAGAGAAACAGTGTGGACAGGGAAGGAGAGAGAGAGAGAGAAAGGAAAGAGAGAGAAAGAAAGGGTAAGGAAAAAGAAGAGGAAGGGACGGCCAAAGGTCGCAAAAGAAGTTCCAAACAACCACCAAACACGCAAATAGAAAGCTGTTGGCGGCCCTATAGTTGAAACAAAACGTATAAATCTTGATTTTAATGACCAACTTTTTGACGGCAATAAGGAAAAAGATGTAAGAACGTGGGAAAAAGGAGGAAAAAAGGGACAAAAACTAGGGAAAAAGGGATAAAAGGGAGGGAAAACGTTGAATTGTCGGAAAAAGCTCACCGGAAATGAACATATCGTGGGGGGAACCTAGCAAAAGGATTAACTTTAGGCCCCGCCCTCTTTTCTAACAAGTCTAATAACTAATCTATCACTGAAGTATAATGGACTGATAGCGTGTACTTTTCAGACCTAATGGATGGATTATGTTCAGAAAAAAACTTTTAGGGACTTTGTATTATTTTCCTTTTGTTGTTTTATTTTCTTCTTCTTCTTCTTTTTACTCTTCTTCCTCTTCTCGTTCATTCTCTTCCCCTACCTTCATCCAAGTTTCTCTCTTTTTCTCACTCCTAACTAGCTCCTCTCTCTCTCTCTCTTTCTCTCTTTCTTTCTCCCTATTATCTTTTAGTTATTTTCTTATGCTTCTTTCGCTTTCTTAGGTCGGTGCTTCTATCCATAGGGATTACAATACTTTTTTGGTTGTAGCGAATGAAGAAGAGGAAGAATAAGAAGAAGAAGAAGAAGAAGAAGAGGGAGAAGAAGAAGAAGAAGAAGAAGAAGAAGAAGAGGGAGATGAGTTAAAAAAGCAGAAATTGAACTCCTGTTCAATCTCTCTGGAGGAGGAAAAAGAAATGAATGGGGGAAAGTTGAACCAATACTAGGATAAAAATAATAAAGAGGAATTAAAGGAGAGAGAAAAGAAAAAGGAAAAGAAAGGAAGAGGAGGAGAAAGATTCAGAGAAGGAAGAAGGAAAATAATAAAAAGGGAGAGGGAGAAGGAAAAGAAATAGAAGGAGACATTACTTTTCCTGGGGAAATCTCTTCACTGAAAGCTGTGATGAAAGTTTTGAAAACGCAGCATTGTGTGTGTATCAGCACATAGGAGACAATAATGCACGTGTTGCTGTGAATTCCCAAAATAAGAATATTGATACCTAGGTATTTGACCGCGACCTATTTCCATCACAAGTTTTAAAAAAAATCAGTACCCCAGAGCTTCTTTTGGTGATGGTGATGATTCAAAATAGCATACAATACAAATTCACACTGGTATCAGAATCAGAATACGCAGATATCGTCAGTAAATCAACGATGCTATACTCTAGAAGTGGAAATGTGTATGGTGTTTCGAATAGGATTTCAGCCAGGGGCCCCTCCTGAGTTACACGATATCGGGAATTCACAGTAACATGTACACATACAAAGTTTTAGCCTCTTTTCTCCTGTTTTCTCCTCGCTATGATCTTATTTCGAGCGTAAATTGAGCGTGAACTCAAAAGTTAGTGGTGCGAGTATGTAAAATAATATTATTGTAAATGGTTTGCTAGTTTTTGAAAATAAAGTTTTCAGTCTTCTTTGAATTTTCCTCCGAACCGAAATGTTGTTCTTTCCTCAATATTTAACACATACCTAGGTAATGAGCTTTAAAAGTTTATGTATTTACTGATAAGGGTTTTTTTCATCCTATTCCGAATAAAAGCTTACTTGACTTGTTTTTAATAAAATAGGATTACAGAAAATTACAATCAATATACCTAAATAAATAGGACAACACCTAAGGCCAGCCCAGCCATACACTATCAGGTAGACCTGACAGGTTGGTACTGCTGAAAAGGTCCGAATATCAGGTCTACCTGATGAGGAAACACACTATCAGGTAGAACTGACTCTATCAGATATACCTGATCAGGTCTACCTGATAGTGAGTGGCTGGCCTAAGTTAGTTGGTTTGACTTACCAGACTTCAACACACCACTCTGTAACCTAAGATACCGAATTTAAGATCTAATGGAGTATTAGACAAAAAAGAAGCCTTTGACAGAGGGAACTGTAACTGCTACGGTCTCATTGTCCCGAAATCTAAGAGAGAAGGAAGACAGGATAAAAGAAAGTTAACCGTTGCTAGAACGAACCTTGTCTGCTCAGGATAAAATCCTCCCCGGACTGGACCCGAACCCGCGACCTAGCGCTTACAAGGCAGACGCTCTGCCCTCTAAGCTAACTAGACTGGCGGGAAATGTGAAAATTAGAATAATAATACCTAATTAAGGTACATAGGTACTTATATATTTATGAAATGGGTGTTTCCAAATCCAAATTTTTAAAACTCTCTCACCTTCAAACTCCCCTTGGGCAAAAAGTGAACACTGTAGGTAGGTATACCTATTGTTTCATAAAAACATGTGACACCCTGTTTTCACTCTTGTGTACACAAAGTTTATGTAACTAGATTACATAAACAAATTAATGTACCATGCTGTTACATAAAATATAATAACATTAACATGCAGGGGAAAAAGTTCAAAGCGAAATGTGTATTCTTGGCGCGACGGAAAAAACTCGAATTGCTGAGAAAAAGCAACGCCAATTTCGGGTTCGCTTGAGATGGGTTAGAAATTTCAAAGTAGGTACACATTTCCCTGTCTGATCTTTTTTAGTTATACCTAGAGGTAATAGGTACTTTGGGTTTTAGGTAGTTACATACTTTCTTCTTTACATCCACAGTTTATCGCAGGTCTAGAAGAGCTGGGGCAGCAGGCATCTCCACTAATTTATCTTGCTTGGCACATTGCATAATCGCATATATTTTCACGGCACTCATACAAGTAAAAGTATCTTGGCAGTGTGCACAACGATCTTTGACAATAGCTCTCGCTCTGAAGTATTCTTCATAATAATATATTTATGCCCTTTCATACTCATACAAGTTTTCTTTCTCTCCCCTTTCCCCTCTCTTTCTTCTTCTTCCCCTCCCTCTCTCTTCTCCCTCCTCCTAATCTGTCTCTTTCTTCCCCTCATTTCTACTTTTCCCTTTTTCCTCCCTCCTCAGCCTCTATTCCTCCCTCTTTCCCTTATTATCTCCCTCCCTCCTTAAACTTCTCTCCTCTCCCCTCTCTCTCTCTCCCTCCCTCAGTTTCTTCTCTGTCATTACGTAAGTTTTCCCTTATTATTGCCATTGTTCTGTCTAAGGGGAGGGAGAGGGAGGGACTCTTAGAAGAGAGGGGGGAGGGAAGGGGAGAGGGCCCCATTGTGTCTCGTATGATGTGCTTTGCTAAACTCATTTCCACATGCGAAAATCTTTTCCCCCCCCATCATCATCTTCCCAAAATAGAATATGAACAGAACTTTCAATCGAGCGTGCCGGGAGGCGCGCGAACGTCATGAGTTCGAAGCGCCCCTGGCGCAAATAACTAAAGATTTTTATTATTATTATTTTTTTTTACGCCTGAACAGGTCCGCCTGTCAGGTCTACCTGATAGTGTGTGCGCTCAGCAGGTACAATGTAGACCTGACTGGCAGCCCTGTTCAGGCGTACCTGTCAGGAGTGGCCGGGCTAACAAGTCAGT
>NW_007382586.1:0-8564 GCF_000475195.1 Diaphorina citri | reverse complement strand
ATTGTTTACATAGGTATCACACAGGAAATTCCTTTGACTTAAGTGATTTCCTGTCATCCATAGGGACTTACCTGTCTACTATTAAGCAGTAAAGAGGGTTAGGTGGTAGAGAATGGCGTGACATTTAAGTTCATTCCATGAAACTACGTGGAAACAAAAACCACGCCACCTTGGATCAAAGACAATTTTCCTATTGTCATCCCATTTAAATGCAAAATCACCAGACGAAAGTTTCCAAAGAAGATGTCACCGGATGACCTTCAAAAAGTTCTTTCACTTTTTGGACTCTCGGATCTGCAAATCTCACCAGACAAGGTATCATGGTAGGTAGGTAGGTAGAGTAACCACTTAACCAGGTATTTAGGTACATAGGCAGGTAGGTAGGTAGATAATGATAATAAGTAATTTAAATGCAAAATCACCAGACGAAAGTTTCCAAAGAAGATGTCACCGGATGACCTTCAAAAAGTTCTTTCACTTTTTTGATTCTCGGATCTGCAGATCTTGCCAGACAAGGTATCATGGTAGGTAGGTAGAGTTAACCACTTAACCAGGTATTTAGGTACATAGGCAGGTAGGTAGGTAGGTAGATAATGATAATAAGTACAGATAAAGAGTAGGTTTCTCCCATATGCTGGAAGGAAGATAGGTGTCAACTATGACGTCAAATACCTGAGCTGAAAAAGGTGTGCAATAGGCCCCAAAAGCCACAAATTGAGTTCAGTGATATTGGCACATCCACTAATTTATTATTCTTAAACCTTTATTCACCTATTTGTTTAGGTACTTATTTCTTCTTGTTTCTTTGCTCCTACCTCTCGTTCTCCACCAACTTCCTCCTCTTTTTGGCTTCTTTCTTCTTCCCATTCTCCTTCTTCCTCTTCCTCCTCCTCTTTCTTTTCCTTCTCCTTCACTGCTTCACCTTCTCTTTTCCTTCTTTTTCTTCTTCGTCTCCTTCTCTTTCTTTTTTTTCTTCTTCTCCTCCTCCTACTCCTTCTTCTTCTTCTTCTTCTTCTTCAAAGCACACTCCTTGAAACTCTTCCTCCTCCTTTCTTGTGACTCTTTCTTCTCCTTATTCAGTATTGACATTGGGAAAACACCTTTGTATATCCTGTTATTTATTAAATAATAAAAATAAATTAATTGAGTTGAATTGAAACCTCTAAAAGAAATGACTTGTAATCCGCATCTACTCATTACAACTGACTTGTAATCCCATCCATTCATCGAATTAACATGAGTAGTTGTAATTTCATCCAATTCATTGATTATAACTTGGTGACAGGTGAATTGAAATTGAATCACCTGAGAGAGAAATAGACTCGGCTTCTGTTTTCTATTAGTTAAAACTAGTGGTGACTAAAGGTGTGTCCAAACATAGTCGATCGGCGGACAAGCAGATTCTATGCTATCAAGGCAGTGTGGACGTGTCAGTCGACAGCGATCGAAGGCCGGTCAACTATGTGTGGACAAACCTTTAGATATAGGTACATCTGTGGTGTGGTGAACTATGATACTAAAAGATGACGAAGAAGAAAAAATAAGAATAAAAGTAAGAGGAAGGAGGAGGGGGAGGAGAGGGAGAAGGAGAAATTTTGAGAGTGTGAGATTTTTTATTTTAGAACTTTGATAGAGGGAACTGTAACTGCTAAGGTCTTATTGTTCCGAAATCGAAGAAAGAAGGAATACAGGATAGGAGAAATACGCTGTTCCGAGAACGAACCTTATTCGTTCAGGATAAAATCCGCCGCGGGTGGGAATCCAACTCACGACCCAGCGCTTCCAAGGCAGACGCGTTACCCTCCAAGGTAACTAGTCTGGCAAAGTTTTTCAATTCTCTCATACGTATCTATTACTATTGTATTCTTCTTCCTACTGAAAAATGAATAAATAAAGCACTGTTTGTACTAATACTAGGAGTAGTACGGTCAATTCCTCGGTTTGAGTACTCCTGAGCTTTACAGATTTTTGAAGAGTAACACATCCGTTCTCTTGATTGATAAAGCTCAGGACAGGTCTCTCTGACTACGTCATCCATAATCAATCTCTCCACCTATAATACAAGATCAGGTTTCTCCTTTAATACTGGGTGAATCAGACAGTCTGATTCCTCGTCCTTAGTTTACACTAGTTTTTGGTCTTTAGTTTACACTAGTTGTTTGTCCACTTGCTGTTTTTCTCCTTCTGGTCCTTAGTTTGATGCTCCGCCACGGAAAGAAATAATTTCGGAACCTGTACCTGGAATGCAGTCCCTCTTCGGACGTCCTCCTTTTTCTCCTTCACTTACTCCCATTCCCTCTTCTCCTCCTTTTTCCTCTTCCTCCTTCTTCGCCTCCTCCTTCTTCTCTCTCCTCGTTATCGTCCTGTTTCTTCTCCTCTTCCTCCTTCTCTCCCTCCCCTTCCTTCTTCTCCTTTCGCCCAGCCACAATATTCCACCCGGTTTTCTTCTTCTCCTCCTCCTCCTCCTTCTTCTTTCTTTTTCTAAATTACATGTTAGTTCTTAGATACCACAGTATCTTTGATATCGAAGATGATTACTGGGTGAATCAGACAGTCTGATTCCTCGTCCTTAGTTTACACTAGTTTTTGGTCTTTAGTTTACACTAGTTGTTTGTCCACTTGCTATTTTTCTCCTTCTGGTCATTAGTTTCATGTTTCATGCTCCGCCACGGAAAGAAATAATGTTTCCCGGAATCGGAACCTGTACCTGGAATGCAGTCCCTCTTTGGACGTCCTCCTTTTTCTCCTTCACTTACTCCCATTCCCTCTTCTCCTCCTTTTTCCTCTTCCTCCTTCTTCGCCTCCTCCTTCTTCTTTCTCCTCCTTATCGTCCTGCTCCTTCTCCTCTTCCTCCTTCTCTCCCTCCCCTTCCTTCTCCTCCCCTTTCTTCCAGCCACTTCAATGTTAACAATATTCCACCTGGTTTTCTTCTTCTCCTCCTCCTTCTTCTTCCTTTTTCTAAATTATATGTTAGTTCTTAGATACCACAGTATCTTTGATATCGAAGATGAATTTTTGGAGAAACACTTTCTATAATCACCCGCAGTCCGATTTCGGTTTCAGCATTCATGATGGTAAAATTCATGATATTCTATTGCAGCATTCTTGATTAAATTCTAGCCTGGTGTGTTGCGTGCGTGCAGCATGTGGGTGTAGGCTAGGGAACATAGCAGGAGATCTCACCAGGGCTCTGTTCTGAATTTCAGATGAGGTTCCAAATTTGGAGACTTTCGGAATTTGAAGATTTGGGAAACCGTCAGTGAGCAGACTGTATGATTTTTATTGTACACATTCCTCTCTTGACGGAAGACCCCAGCTGAAGTAAAGTGAAGATTTGGGGAGAAATAGTCCTTCAGTCCTTCCGCGTGGTTGGTATCCTAATGGACGACCATGACTATCTGGGCAAATGCGTGCTCCTGGCTCTTCCCGGTCCCACTCAAGCTCGGTGAGGTTAACTTAAGGCGGGTAGCTTGTTGTCAAATAGAGTGTAAAACCTTCGTCACTAAAGACCTTAGCAGTTATACAGTGACATTAAGGAGAAACACTTTCTATAATCACCCGCAGTCCGATTTCGGTTTCAGCATTCATGATGGTAAAATTCATGATATTCTATTGCAGCATTCATGATTAAATTCTAGCCTGGTGTGTTGCGTGCGTGCAGCATGTGGGTGTAGGTTAGGGAACATAGCAGGAGATCTCACCAGTGCTCTGTTCTGAATTTCAGATGAGGTTCCAATTTGAAGACTTTCGGAATTTGAAGATTTGGGACCGTCAGTGAGCAGACTGTATGATTTTTATTGTACACATTCCTCTCTTGACGGAAGACCCCAGCTGAAGTAAAGTGAAGATTTGGGGAGAAATAGTCCTTCAGTCCTTCCGCGTGGTTGGTATCCTAATGGATGACCATGACTATCTGGGCAAATGTGTGCTCCTGGCTCTTCCCGGTCCCACTCAAGCTGGGTGAGGTTAACTTAAGGAGGCGGGTAGCTTGTTGCCAAATGGAGTGTAAAACCTTCGTCACTAAAGACCTTAGCAGTTATACAGTGACATTATTATTCCCTTTTAAACAATGTCCTTCAGTCCTTCTGCAAGTTTGGAACTTTGGAATGATGTCAAATGCGTGACATTCAACAGAAAGGAAATGCGCTCCGCCTAGTTAATTTTACTGAGACTGTTTCTTAATTCTTTTTGTTTCTAACCCAGATTTCGTTGATTACTAGTTTGGGAACTTGGCATTGATGCATTTTGGTGGGTAATCCCCCATTTGTCTTTGTTCTCGTAAAAAGTGAATGTGAAATTTGGAAGAATGAGCATTGTGTAATATGGAAACGAGGACCTTGGAAATCAAAACTTGTAAACTGAAAGAACGCTTATTATTGTGTGAATAAAGTGATTCAAGAAAGTCGACATCTCAAAATATGGGAACTTTGACACTCTTTTTATTGAAAGAATAAAGTATTAAATGCAAATAGGTTGTCCTCATAAGACAACAGACCCTTTTCGTTTGGGAACTTGGCATTGATGCATTTTGGTGGGTGATCCCCCATTTGTCTTTGTTCTCATAGAAAGTGAATGTGAAATTTGGAAGAACGAGCATTGTGTAATATGGAAACGAGGACCTTGGAAATCAAAACTTGGAAACTGAAAGAACACTAACTTATTATTGTGTGAATAAAGTGATTTAAGAAAGTCGACATCTCAAAATATGGGAACTTTGACACTCTTTTTATTGAATCTTATGAGGACAACCAAAGACCACAGACCCTTTTCACCACAGAATATTACACAATGTCCTTAAAAACCAATGACCAAAAAGATTTTTCAGCTGCCCCTTTCAGTGAGTATCAAAACATTCACGATTTGCCTCCTTACTCAACACAGAACTTACCTAATAAATCTTAGAAAGTAGACAAACAAAAAATTACTTCATATTATTAATACGAACACTCGAATCTAAAGTAGATTAATTCCACCACACACGACTGTAGAACACTTGGCCTGAGCTTTTACAACTTCTTTGGTTCCTTGGTACAATGTGGTCCTACTGTCACAGATATCAAATGTGGTCACAGGCACGAAGAAAATAATTGTTCCTGCTCTCATGGACCAAAACGTTTGATAAAAACAATGTGGTCCTACTGTCACAGATATCAAATGTGGTCACAGGCACGAAGAAAATAATTGTTCCTGCTCTCCTGGACCAAAACGTTTGATAAAAAACCAAAGACCAACAAATGACCCTTCTAGCCCAGAAGTTCTAGGGATAAATGTCAAGATACGAGGCATTGAAAATTTCCATGAAGTTCTTACACAATCATGTTTGCGTACTTATCTCGTAATGTTAATCACAGGAAACAGCAGCCAAAACAACCAAATGGACCAATAATTCTCTATTTCACACAAATTCCTCATTTTTCTACTCTTTCACTTCAAAGTCTCGCCTAAATAAGCGCATAAGGTCTATTGGTTGATTTTAAGGTTTTCAGGCAATCAGATTGCTTAAAACAAGTTTAAACTCAGATTGGTCTTGGCCATTATACCTAGATTAAAGCCTTTTACATCCTTACCTTTTCATAAACGGAATGGTCAGGAAATTTTCGGCCTCAACGTGGGATTCGAAGCCTGTACCTTCAGATCTACACTCTACAGTAAATACGCAGGACTAAATGATCGCCTCAAGACAAGACAAAGAAGAAATCAATCAGAAAAGTGCCAAAATTGGAACAGAATCGGTGACATCAATTATGTAGGGTAAGATCCATCGTTTTCACCACTTGAACAGAAAGTTTCATTGCATGATAAATTAGTTTTATGACAAATAATGTGTGCGTAGGTAGGTACTTACCACTTACTAAGATGACAATATGGATGAAAACGAAGAGGAAAAACTCGTTTTCTGTACAGAATGACTAAACCTGTTCCTCTTTGGCTGATATGTACAATATTGGCTATCAGATGAGGTTCCAAATTTGGAGACTTTCGGAATTTGAAGATTTGGGAAACCGTCAGTGAGCAGACTGTATGATTTTTATTGTACACGTTCCTCTCTTGACGGAAGACCCCAGCTGAAGTAATGTGAAGATTTGGGGAGAAATAGTTCTTCAGTCCTTCCGCGTGGTTGGTATCCTAATGGATGACCATGACTATCTGAGCAAATGTGTGCTCCTGGCTCTTCCCGGTCCCACTCAAGCTGGGTGAGGTTAACTTAAGGAGGCGGATAGCTTGTTGCCAAATGGAGTGTAATACCTTCGTCACTAAAGACCTTAGCAGATACAGTGACATTATTATTCCCTTTTAAACAATGTCCTTCAGTCCTTCTGCAAGTTTGGAACTTTGGAATGATGTCAAATGCGTGACATTCAACAGAAAGGAAATGCGCTCCGCCTAGTTAATTATTGAGACTGTTTCTTAATTCTTTTTGTTTCTAACCCAGATTTCGTTGATTACTAGTTTAAGAACTTGGCATTGATGCATTTTGGTGGGTGATCCCCCATTTGTCTTTGTTCTCATAGAAAGTGAATGTGAAATTTGGAAGAATGAGCATTGTGTAATATGGAAACGAGGACCTTGGAAATCAAAACTTGAAAACTGAAAGAACGCTTATTATTGTGTGAATAAAGTGATTCAAAGAAAGTCGACATCTCAAAATATGAAAACTTTGAGCAGACAATCTTTTTATTGAAAGAATAGAGAACTCAATTCAAACAGGTATTTATTGAACCTATTAAATTGTCCTCATAAGACTTAAGAGTCCCTTTTCACCACATTCTCCTTAATATTCAATGACCAAAGGATTTTTCGGCTGCCCCTTTCATCGAGTAATTTCAAATCATTCACGATTTGCCTCCTTACTTCTTACTCAATAGGCTAGGGGTCGGCGCAGCTATATTGATTTGACATAATTCTTCAATCAGGAACGCTTACGGCTATAGGTAAAAAATATATACACATATAAATGTATATAAAAAATATATAAATGGGTATATAAAAAATATATAGAAAAAACAGGTTGTTTACGTTGAAAGGCGTGCCGGGTTCGAGCTCTTCGCTCGCCGTGGTCAAGTTGGTTCACTTGGCTTTGTGGTTTTGCGATTACTGAATGTGTAATGTCTGGTCTGCGTACGTAATGAGTTTGTTTGTCTGCAACGCACCGGTGTTGATCGCAAAGTTTTCTTGGTCAAGTTGGTTCACTTGGCTTTGTGGTTTTGCGATTACTGAATGTGTAATGTCTAGTCTGCGTACGTAATGAGTTTGTTTGTCTGTAACGCACTGGTGTTGGCCGCAAAGTTTTTTTCTTGAGTTGCGTCAATGGTTGAGACATCGCTGGATTCGCTGGAATGGACCATTTCGTCAGGATTTTTGGTCGTCAGGTTCTCGAATTTTGAGCATATCCCGAGAATTGTGAAAACACATCAAAGAGGTTCCTTTCAGAAATCTTACTTACATCAAAAAACTACCATTTTTTTTTCCAATTTCTAGCAGTTGTGTTAGGTCATGGGTTAGCTCAATTATCCCCTAAGTTGCTTACAGAGTTGTGGCGAGATAGAATAGAATGTAGCTTGTTTATCCTGCTGGGAATGGGCTGAACATTTTAAAGTCCCTTTACCCCCTCAGTCTAACCAAGGTCTTAGTTCCTATCTGGCAGTTCAGATAGGAACATCGTATGCACAAAGTTTGCGTCTGTTGAAGACCCTCTGATAGTGGAGTAAGACATTTGAAGACAATGGTACCAAAGAGAGTATCCAGCCACGACGGAGCATAATTCTTTCATTAATGTCTCAAAGTTCTCAAGTCCAGCCGGATTCTGAGTAAACAGTGACTTGAAGACAAGAATGGGCAACGCGATGCGGGTTGCATTCCGCTATGAGATCACTTACCGGGGTACTTGAGAAGACATGTGACTCTAACAAGGTCAAAGCAAATTGGAGAGTAGGAATTTGGAGTAAGATATTTGGAGACACAGAAACAGTGACTTGAAGACAAGAATGGGCAACGCGATGCGGGTTGCATTCCGCTATGAGATCACTTACCGGGGTACTTGGGAAGACATGATTGTGACTCTAACAAGGTCAAAGCAAATTGGAGAGTAGGAATTTGAAGTAAGATATTTGGAGACACAACTGCTAGAATTTTAGAGCTATGTTTCACCTTTTATTTTTGTACACCTAATCTACCAATTTGACTTCTAATTGAACCTAGTACAAAGGTAAAATAGTTTGTAGTTGAGGTTCAAGTATTTGGAGTAGGATATTTGGAGACACAACTGCTAGAATTTGAGAGCTATGTTTCACCTTTTATTTTTGTAAACCTAAACATACCAATTTGACAAGTTATAATTGAATATTGAACCTAGTAAAATAGTTAGTACCTAGTTGGTTGAAGTGGTGCTTACCTACTTGTGTCTCGTAGGCACCAAATAGCGTCATATCCAACAACTACTTATGCCGAACATTGAACCAAAACAAAGACATGTCCCAAGTGTAATAATATCTAGCAAACTTGATGGGTTGATAACTCCTAATATGAAGTTTTTAAACGAGTTTATAACTAACGATTGTTTTTTT
>NW_007382585.1:7473-8570 GCF_000475195.1 Diaphorina citri | reverse complement strand
CCGGGTTTTTGATGATAAGACTCCAATAATATTGAAAAGCGTTTTTCATTCTTTTGAGAAAAGATTTGAAAAAAAAAAGATCGATAGGTTTATACATAATAGAGGTTATACCTACAATTTATACATATGTAGGTTGACAATTCGTCATGTGTATTTTACATGACTAATGATTGTCTTTACATTATGGACATTCGTATTCATGAAACATCAACAAAACCAGTAAAAATGTTTGCTTTCATCGGAATGTGAAGAAGAACGATCGTGTGTAACTTAAGTAAGGCAAATGCAGTGTTCTCTGCATCCTGGGCACTGGTGCAAACTATACATTTTGAAATTTGGGAAATGTCCGGGTTTTCGATGGAATGTCCGGGTTTTTGGAACCAAATGTCCTACTTTTTAAAAATTTGATCTGGAGACCCTAACCCTGGCCCAGAACCGAGCAGCTTGGAAAACACAAACACGAAATGTCGACCCCACTTGAGTTGGAAAAGACTAAGTAAAAGAAGAAGAATATTACAGCAGAAAAATTGGCCATCGAAAATTTTGGAGAAGAAGTAAAAAACCTTCACAAACCTTGCAAAGTCATTATAATAGTTTTTGTTAGGTACGTCAATATTGTGCAAAACGTCAAAGTACAAACACCGTTGAAAAGTTGCTTTTAGAATAATTCAGAGACGCAGCCCAGATTTTACTCATCTTCTTAGAGGAAAATCTAAGGACCAAATTACGTAAACCTAGAAATTTCTACAATGAAATTAATACATAATACCTACAAGGAAGCTCATCTGGAGGATCTTTTACAAAAATAGAAAGTAAAAAAGAAGAAGAAAATAATAAGAAGAACATTAAAGACAATAATTTTGTTGATACCATATACAGACAAGCACCTGCAGTGTCCTGCTGGCTGTAAGTAATCTGGACCACCAAAACCAAATTCATCAATGCATAATCTTCCCATCTTGAACGGCAAAATACATATTTATGGTCCATTGAATAAATAATCTTCCAATTCCAACGTAGTAGGTACACACCAGCAACATTATCATCAGAAGCATTGGTTCTCAACAATCCAGAAATGTTTTTGCAACAGTCTAGCA
>NW_007382585.1:0-6480 GCF_000475195.1 Diaphorina citri | reverse complement strand
GAGCTTTGCTCGGGACATTTGATGTGACGTCATCGCCTACGGGAGCGTATGCTGTGACGTCAAAGTTCACGATTTACCAGTATTTTTTTTAAATCAATTTATCTCGGGAAAAGTCGTAAGAAAAGAAAAATTCCGTTGGTCCTCATTTTTCCTGCTCTATGACTTTGAAACATCACCCAAGTAAGCGCAACTGATCTATTGAAGCCAACTCCGACTTCGTAAAACGTAGTTTAAGGATATCAACGTCACCGTACAACTGCCAAGGTTTTTGGTGACGGGGGTTTCTACCCTCCATTTGGCGATAAGCTATTTATCTCATCTCCTTCTCCTCACATTAACCTCACCCAGCCTAAGTGGAGCTGGGAAAATCCAGCAATGTGACACAGTCCAGATGGTCAACCATCCGGATACTAACCTCGCACAACGTTGCTTAACTTCAGTGATCCATTAGAAACTCGGGAGTCGGGTATTCAACGAACTATTTCTCCATTTTAGTAGTGGATTCAATAAGAGCGGGGTTTACCAAATCAGAGTTGAGATCAATCTAGGATTGAGCTATAGGTACTTAATACTAAGAATTGAAGCCAACTCCGACTTCTTAAAACGCAGTTTAAGTATATCAACGTCATCGTACAACTGCCAAGGTTTTTGGTGACGGGGGTTTTTACCCTCCATTTGGCGATAAACTATTTGTCTCCTCAAATCAACTTCGTCCAACCTAAGTGGAGCTGGGAAAATCCAGCAACGTGACACTGTCCAGATGGTCACCCATCCGGATACTAAACTCGCACAACGTTGCTTAACTTCAGTGATTTATTGAAAACTCGAGTAGGTATTCAACACACTACCGCCGGCGCCTAACACCACATCGCTGGCGAGTAAACTTCAAAAAATATTCACATTCACCCACAATATAAGTTTTCTCCAAAGAAGCAACCCTTCTCAAAAAAGTAAAAAGGGATGTTGTTGTTGTTGTTGTTGTTGTTGTTGTTGTTGTTGTTGTTGTTGTTGTTGGTGGTGTTGTTGTTGTTGTTGTTGTTATTGGCATTATTATTATTTATTTATTTTTGGACTGTATAAAGGCTGAATTTTTATACCTGACAGCTTTTCATTTGTCTGTGTATTTTTGTTCCACTGTAACTTCCGAATTGTCCAGCAGTCTGAATTTGATGGAATTTGGCAGAAATGTTCAACACAACAAGGAAAATAGGAAATTCTCGGATTTTGGACCCGATTAGAGCTGGTAAATTTGGACCCGATATGGTAAAAGGGGGCTGGCACTCCTGGCAGAGTCCTTGTTTAATTGAGGTCTCCAAATACTTGTGGTGTGTATGCAGTTATGTTCTAGTCTAGTCTTCTTAACTTAATGGGCCGTGATCTTACCTTGCACATAGATATCCTAAATGTACATGGTCCAATCAGACTTACCTTAATGGGCCGTGATCTTACCTTGCACATAGAGGTATCCTAAATGTACATGACCCAATCAGACTTACCTTAATGGGCCGTGATATTACCTTGCACATAGGTATCCTAAATGTACATGGTCCAATCAGACGAAACGAACACAGTTAAACAAATGTTTATACGCAGGAATCCAGGTGGAGTCTGCAAAATTGCTCATTCCAGACACACCAGGTTCATCCACAAATTGCTGCCTTCATAACTCATGTAGGTAAACTTGGAAATTAGATTGAAATTACCATGAGGAATAACGGAAGAGAGCGAAAACCAAACAAAATCAGAAATCTCAATCAATCTGATGAAGAGAAAACGAAGAACGAACGGACAAAATCTGATTGGGATTACGAAGATATATCTTAACAAAGTCAACAGCATTGATGAAATCAAGAGATGAATGAGAAAACCGTCTGGATTGATGGTAAAAATGAAGAAAGACAGAACGAGGCTGAAGGAAGAATTCGAACAAGACGAAGGAGGAGAAGAAGATGAGGGAGGAGGAGGAGAAGAAGAAGAGAAAGAGTTAGAAGAGGCAAAAGAAGACGAAGAAGAAGAAGAACCAGACCAAGAAAAAAAGAACAAGGAGAGGAAGAAGAATAAGACGAATAAAAAAAAGAAGCAGATGTAGCAGAAGAAGAATAACAAGATGTAGAGAATACAGAGAAAGATCATGATGACTTGATGAGGGAAGCAAGGCATAAAATCCTGATGAAGAAAAATCAAAATGCCACGTTCAGACAAAAGCAAAGATTTGGAATGAAATTGAAGATTTACTAATGAGAGGGATCTTAGATGAGGGAAAGATACAAATTAAGGGAGGGGAAGATACAAACTAAGAGAGGGGGGAGATTGAAAATTCGGAAGGCTATCTGGAAATCTGGATGTTTGCAGCCTGCAGGGTTCTACTGATTTTGACCTCCAAGGTAAATCCAGAGAACCAATCAAAAATACTGAATTGTTTACGATACCTGAATAGAATAAAACAATGAAACATTTGAAGAATAAGGTAAAAATGAAATTTTACTATGTAGGTATTCTATTATTTTTAACTTGGCCTGGCGCACTGCCGTGCGCCTAGATTCAATATTTTAACAATATCTAAGTAGATATTCAAAGTTTAAACGATGTTTTCCCTCCTTTTTTAAGGCCTCTAAGGACTGTTAGGAGCTAATAACTATCATTACGACATGATCACGTAGAAATTCTAGCATATTGACTATTCGAGACGTAACGGATCACCTACTTAGAACAACTGACAAGTGACCATAATGAGCATGTCTCACGAAACCTACCACAGAACGAACGAATCCTACACATGGACTTACAGAATGAGTGTGACCGGTGGTCAATTGGTAAATAATAGGACCTGAGGACCTTATTGTACGTAGGCTCTATTGTTCCCGGTAAAAGTTTTTTTTTTTTTTTTTTTTTTTTCTCTCTCCTAACTAGGTAATTAGAAGTTTAGAGTGAACTGTAAAACTGACACGGAAAATCTGCAACAGAACCAAAATGGTGTTCTGTTAAGATTGATATTAAAAACGCCCTTACTGTTTAACATGATTGTCAAACGTATGGCAAGTTCAAACCAAATTTTTGGCTCCTTCCAATGTTTCCACGCAGCATCGGTATCGTTATACATAGGCTAGTATTTTTTTCTTTTTTTTTAAGAGGTTTGACAGAGGGAACTGTAACTGCTACTTCTTTTTTATACTTTTTTTTTATTTTTTTTTTTTTTAAGAGGTTTGACAGAGGGAACTGTAACTGCTAGGGTCTTATCGTCCCGAAATCGAAGAGAGAAGGAAGACAGGATAGGAGGAAAGCCAGCCGTTCCGAGAACGGACATTATCCCATCAGGATAAAATCCGCCCCGGGCGGAAATCGAACCCGTGGCCTAGCGCTGGCTAGTATTTTCTTTTCGCGCGAATTTTCCCGATCTCTACTTACGCTCATGTCCCCTCTTTTAGTGTGCTAGCGTCTGTACTAAACCATGGGAAAAAGAGGGAAAAACCAGCTTCCAAAAGGAAAACACAACTAAGCAAGCAGAACTTTCCGACTCATCTCAAATTCAAAATTTGAGGACCCTCCCTCCGTTGTTGTGGCCGATTACCCTGTGTGTTTCAGTCTCATGTTGACTTCGTTTTGGGTCGTTTTTTAAGTTTCTTTGGGTCATTTTGACCTCCTGTTGGTTCATTTTTGGGCATCAGTTGTTTCTGAGGTGCCCAAAGTGGAGTAGGCTGCTGACTTCGAGCCAGAAGTGTTGGGTTCAAGTTCCAGTCGGGCAAAAAATTGACATGTTCTGAAACGGAAAAGATACCTACATACTGCAACAAAAACCCTTTGATTTTTCAAGATATTTTCCTTCCCAATTTCTATACTTCTGTACCATGTTAATTGTCATCTGAGAAAAATTCGAACACACCAACCGAGTTTTAAATTCGATCCTGTGGTTCTTCCAATTAGTATAAGTAGTGTAACATGGTCTCAGTGGTCCTATTCTAACTGCCCACTGCTTCACTGTGGACCTATACGAAGTATAATATTTACCATCCAATATTCTCAAACTGAGTTCTTGTGAAATCTTGTCCCATTCATTTGTTATATCGAATTAAATCATGAATATTCTTTGTTTTACAGCAGAGCTTTTTCAGAACTTTTGTGGGTATCACAGCATTGCTAAGTGCCTCCTTTGCAATGAATTTCTATATTTCAATCTTTTTACATTGGTAATGCCGCCGCTTTGATATATGTGATATATCAGAATCACAAAAAGGTATTTGACCCTATAGTTTTGGATAGGGTGATTTCTGATAGGCGGTATTAATTCACAGGCGACGATATACTGTAGTATATTCTGATGATATATGTATAGGTAGGAAGAGTTGTTGTAACAGCTGACACCTAACAGATGCTGATTGCATGACAGTCGAATATATCGGTCAAACCACAAGGAGGAGTGTTTGGTCCAAAAGTATTGAACTAAACACTATTGATACAATAGGTACGTAAATATGGGTTAGAAATATTGGAATAATGACTTCTAAACAATAGACCATCAGTAATAATCTAATATTAACTGTTCTATGGCCTCAATTCTCTGAAATAATTACCTATGTGAATTATAAAATTGTCTTTTAAGTTTCATCATTACATATACCGATTTCCGAATGATCAATTTAAAATGAGATTCAATGATGTTTCTCGATTTTATTTATCGTACCCATCTTATTTTCAACAGAAGGCATTCTCCGGGATCTTCCTCTTAGGTCATCAGGCAAAAGTGCTAAAAATCAGTCATCTTGCAGAGAAAGAATGAAGAAGAGTAGGTACTTGCAGAGAAAGAATGAAGAATTACATAGGTACCTACATGTTAATTAAGTATGTTGCTAAATATTGCCCATACTTTGCATTATTTACCTTTATTGTAATGAACATCCTAATAAATAAAGTGGATATATTCATAATAATAATAATACTGACCCATTGGGCACAACTAAGGTATGTCGCGTCGCGTCGTATACCTCCTACCCGTGAAGAAGTACCCTATAAGTAGGTACAATTAGCCGAACGCTCGTATTTTTGGTTTTTCTCAAACTGCTGTTCAGTGTTTAATTTCTTTTCGAGAAAGTCATTATTAATGTTATTTGCTGTAAAGTTTAAAACTTATTCCACAAGACCACATACCTACATAATCTGCGAGTAAAAAAAGAAAAATCAAAAACAAGGATCAGTTTTTTGCTGAAAATGCATGTTTCTGGAGATAAATGTTAGCTAGTTTAACGTAACTTCTTTCTCCTCGATATTTTTACACCAGTTTTGAACCAGGTGCTTTAGAAAAGAACACAGAACAATGATTTACTACTGGTAAAAATTAGAAAAATTCTCTAGGCCCCAACCGGAACTTTAGATCGTTCCTTTTCTACCATTAGTTGTATAGGGCAAAAAAGGACTTTTTTACTTTCCTTATCCTATAGGAAGGAAAGTAATGTAATCGGGTCCAAATTTCGATGGTCAGGTTTTAGTGCCACAACACGTTTTGAGGTCCCTAGAGCCTAAATCCGAAGTTTCAGCCATTGGTCCGTGTGTGTGTCTGTCTGTAAACAAAATATCTCGAGAACGGTAAGAGCTAGAGACTTGAAATTTGGTATGTAGATGTCAAATGTGACAAGGATGCGACACGAAACTTTTGGTTAAGATCGGTGCAACGGTTGGCGGCATTTTACCGCTTTTTGGCGGTTTTCGGTGTAATTTAACAATATATCGGGAACGGTATGAGCTAGAGACTTGAAATTTGGTATGGAGTTTACAAATGTGACAAGGATGCAACTCAAAACGTTTGGTTGAGATAGGTGCTGCGGTTGGCGGTATTTTGACCGCTTTTTGGCGGTTTTTGACCGTTTTTTGGCGGTTTTCAGCTATACCGACTAAACGGTTAGAGATATTGTAAAAGTTAATATAGAACATAAAAACAAGCATCATTCAATAGGATAAGGAAAGTCGTGTGATGTTCACACCAGATTTTTTGGGTGTATTTTGAGACTTTGCTTTCTCGATTTGCACATCGAGTCGGAGGGAGTATTGTGTTCTGAGTGATTTTGACTTGGTGCTATGTATATGGAATCTTTCTTGAAATAGGTACCACTAGAATGTCGTGAAAATACTGCTTGTTTGGTGTGTGTGGTTTCTGACTCCAAGAATTTACCAGCATGGGCAACACTCAAAACCCTAAAAGTACAAATTCGGGAAGAAAAATTCTGTTGTTTAAAAAACCGAGTAGTCTTCTATTTAATCATGAACTGTTTTGCCTTTTAATGACGTCAAAAAATTGTCATTCGATAACAAATTTTGCAAAGTCCATTATTTTTTTATCTCTTTTCTCACAATGTCCCCAAGTCTCACATATAGGCACACCGTTTTTCCACACAATCTGAAGATACAAGTGCAACATTCATCTTCTCTCTCTGTGGAAAACTTTGTGCTCCGACTTTTCCGGAAAGCCGTTTCTCTCGACGATTTTGGACC
>NW_007382584.1:3505-8583 GCF_000475195.1 Diaphorina citri | reverse complement strand
TTTCTATATCTCTCTCTCTCTCTACTTCTCAATATCTCTCTCTCTCTCTCTCTCTCTCTCTCTTTCTACTTCTCAATATTTCTCTCTCTCTCTCTCTTGCTTGGAGAAGTGAGCAAATATTATTTTATAGATTTTTGAAGAACTCAAATAATGTCCAATGGTCCAATAGAGAGAGAGAGAGAGAGAGAGAGAGAAAGAGAGGGAGAGAAGAGAGAGAGAAAGAGTCCTTGAGACAAGGACACAGCTAGGGGAATTCAGAGACTATGTTTACACAATCTTTCTCTCTTTTTCATTTTAATTCTTTCTCTCTTGCTCATTTTTTTTTATTTTATCCTTCCCCTTGTTAGCTTGCTTCTTGTGTCCTCTCTCCCTTTCTCTCTCTCTTTTCTTTCTTTTTCCATAATCCTTATAATATCATTAAAAAGAATAGGTACAGACTGTTAAACAGTTAATTCTATATCTCTCTCTCTATCTCCTTCCCTCTCTCTCTCTCTCTCTATCTCATTCCTTGTCTCTCTATCTCTTTACCTCTTTCTCTCTCTATTTATATTCCTTATCTATCTCCTTTATCGCAATCATCTTTTCTGGGTTTTCCTTTTCTTCCTCTCAATTTCTCTCTCTCCCTTCACACTCTGTCTCTCACCCTTTTCTCTTTCTCTGTCCTTTTCTCTCTCTCTCTCTCACTCTCTCTCATAATAATATCGGAAGTCCGCAGGGAATTATTTTTTCTTCTCTATTTATTTTTGTCCTTCTCTCCCTCGCCTCCTCCTCCTTTTCCCCTCTCTCTTCTTCTTTCTTTTTCTCTCAATAATATTTTCTTCCCTCTCTCTCTCTCTCTCTCCCTTTGTAACTCTGGGACAATTTTCTCTTACGCTCTCTCTTTCTCATATTTTTTTTTCTTCCTTCTCTAATAAAAAGTTATTATTAATTTTATTTTATTGCTTATAGTTTAGATAATAAAAGAAAATATTTCCCCCCTCTCTCTCTGTTTCTTTCTATCTCCCTCTCTCTCTGTCTCTATCTCTTTCTAACTCCCTTTTATGCGCTGTTTATTTCTCCTTCTTTTTTCTGTGTTCATTTCTCTCTCTCTCTCTATCTCTCTTTCTCTCCTTCCCTCTACCTCTCTTCCTCTCTCTCTTTCCACTGTTTATTTTTTCCGCTTTTACCAATTTTACCTTATTTTTCCTCTCTCTTTTTTTCTTCGCCCAAAATTTATAATACATATTGTCATTTTCTCCTTTTCTCACATTTTTTTCTCTCTCTCTTCCCACGTATTTCTTTCCCCCTCTTTCTCTTCCTTTTTGTCTTCTGGCTTCCTTCCCTCTTTCCCTCTCCTTTTTCTCTTTCTCCCTCCTTCCCTTACATCTTTCCCTCTCCTTTCTCTCTTTCTCCCTCCTTCCCTTCCCTCTTTCCCTCTCTTTCTCCCTTCCTTACCTCCGTCTATTCCTCGATTTCTCTCAGTCTCTAACTCTCTCATTTCCATCACTTCTATTTTCTCTCCCTGTTTCTCTCTTTGCGTCCCCTTGCTTTTCTATTCCTGTCTCTCTCCCCCTTCCTTCCATTCTTCCTCTCAATTTCTGTATATCCCCCTCCCTTTATAAAATTTACCCTCCCTCTTCCTCTTCCCCTTCTTACCTCTCTTCCTTCTTTCTTTTCTATTCTCTCCCTTCCTTTTTCGCCCCAATATCTGTATATTTCCCTCTCCCTTCCTCTCTCCCCCTTCCTTCCATTCTTTCTCTCAATTTCTGTATATCCCCCTCCCTTTTATAAAATTTCCCTCCCCTTCTCCCTCTTCCTCCTTCTTTTCTATTCTCTCCCTACCTTTTTCGCCCCAATATCTCTATTTTTCCCTCCCTTTATTTATTTTCCCCCTTCCTTTCTCTGTCTCCTCCTCCTTCTTTTTCTTTTTCTTCTTCTTCTTCTTCTCCTCCTCCCTCTCTCTTTCACTTCCAATTTTCCCAATATCTGTGTGGAAAATTTCTACCCAAACTTTTTCCATTATATTTTTTTCTCTCCTCCCCACTTTCGTCGTCGTACTCCATTTTCTCTCCCTCTTCCTCCCTTATTTTCTCAATTTTGCTCTTCTCTTCTTCTTTCCTTCATCTCCTTCCTTTTGCTCTTCCCTTTCCCTCCTACTAATTCTTCTTCTCTTTTTCTTCTCCCACTCCTTTCTTCTTTTTCTCCCTCCCTCATTTTCTCAATTTGTTGGCAGCAAGTTGGGTTCTTGCCTTACTTTATAGTTCCACTGAGACTCTGAAACATGTAGTCTGTTTCTCTCTCTCTCCCTCTCTCTCTCTCTCTCTCTCTCTCTCTCCTATTTCTCTCTGTCTTTCTTTCTCTCTCTCACTTGTTCGGCACACTCTCTTTCTCTCCCCTCTCTCTCTCTTTCACTCACTCTTTCCACACGCTCTTTCTGTCTCTCTCTCTCTCTCTCTCTCTCTCTCTCTCTTCCTTACCTCTCTCTTTTCTCTTTCTTTCGTTCCTCCTTCTCTCTTTATTTTTCTTCTTACTTATTTTATGTTCATTCGGTTTGACAGGTTTTTTTCGAAGTTTTGCTGAAAAATAAGAATAAATAAATAGGTATATACGGTACACCTACCAGTGTACCAGTAAGTACATTTTTCGCTTTGGAAAAAATTGGATTTTTTTCCCCCCAAGAAAAAGTTTGATCGATGGGTCTCTTAGAACGGAGGTCTTATCGTCCCGAAAGCGAAGAGAGAGGGAAGACAGGATAAGGAGAAAACCAGCCGTTCCGAGAACGAACCTTATCTGTTTAGGATAAAGTCTGCCCCGGGCGGAAATCGAACTTTTTGGTTCCCTCCCCTCTCCTTCTTCTCTCTTCCCTCTTCTTCTCTTTTTTATTTATTTTTCTCCCGGTTGCAATTTTCCCATTTTTCTTTCTCTCTTTTCTCCCTCTTTCTCTCTCTTTCCCTCTTCTTCTCTTTTTTATTTATTTTTCTCCCGGTTGCAATTTTCCCATTTTCCCTCTCTCTCTCTCTTTCTCTCTCTTTCCCTCTTTCTCTCTCTCGCACTCTTTCTCTCTCTCCCTTTCTCTCTCTTTCTCTTTCCAACTCTTTTTCTTTCTATCTCTTACTTATGTTTGTAGGTAGTAAATTCATATTGAAAGGAGCTAGCTCCTACGCAAATTGTCATTTCGGAACCCGCAACCTAGCGCTTACAAGGCAGACGCGCTACCCTCCAAGCTAACTAGGTTGGTCAGTTTGCATTGGTGTAATTACCCGGTAGGAAAATAAACCAACCAGGCTGGTTTACCGAAGGGAAATCAGACATCTCCACTAATCTTTTCTTCACTGCACATTGCATACTCAAATAGTTTCACGGCGTTCATAAAATTCTATTTCTAAACTTAGATATCAGCCATCCCAGTTAGCTTGCAGGAATGCAGGGTAGCGCGTTTGCATTGTAAGCGCTAGCACTAGGTCATCGACTTTTTAGTAAGTTATTTATAATATAGTATAATAGCTATCATATAATTATTTTGAATTTTATATATAAATTGACCATTGTACAATGTACTTCAATGTATTTTATGTGCAAATAAAACATATTCTACTCTATTCCTGCCCGGAACGGTGTCCTATTCACTTGAGGTTCTCGGAATGATTCGGTTTCTCCTATCCTGTCTTTTTTTTTTTTTTCCAATTTATTTCGTCACTCTGGCATTGGTCTACTGTAGTAACAGCAGAAAAACTTGAAAATAGTTTCGACCAGGTTATTGGTATTGCCTGTCATTTCAAACATGTTGTTGTCACCCCTTCTTTATCTCTCTTCCTCTTCTTCTCTTCCCTAACTCTCTTTCTCTATTTTTTGTCCTCTTTTTTACCTACCTCTCTCTCTTTCCTTTTCCCCCCCTTTTCATTTTACATAATATGTTAGAGGAGAAGTTGATTTTCTACTCCTTCCTCCTCTCTCTTCTTCTTCTTCCTCTCCAATTCTTTCTCTTCCCTTGTCCTTTTTTACCCCTTCTTCTACTCCTCCATGTCTTCTCTTTCTCCTCTTTCATCTACTCCTCCTTTTTCTCCTCTTCTCCTCTTTTATTCCTTCTATTTGTTCTCCTCTTCCTTCTTCTCCTTCCTCTTTCTCTTCTTGTCCGCTGACTCAATTGTCCATTTGTCATACCACATCCCCCGTCCCTCTCTCTCTCTCTCTCTCACTCATTCTTTCTCTCTTCTCTTCTCTTCCTTCTTTATGTATTTATCTGACAATTTCTCAAAGCTGTCATGTCCTTTTAAGACCTCTCTCTCTCTCTCTCTCTCTCCCTCTCGCTCTTTCTTTCTATCTCTCTCTCTCTTTCTCTCTCTCTCTCTCTCTCTCTCTCTCTCTCTCTCTCTGTTATTCTATTGTGTGACCGAAATTTGTTATTAATTCAGGCGGAAAATTGCTCTGTCCTTCTTTTATCGTCTCCCCTCTCTCCTCCTCAAGTTATTTCTCCCTCTTTCTTTCCCTTTCTCTCTCTCTCTCTCTCTCTCTTTCTCTCTCTACCCTTCTTCATAATATCTACACATGTACATTATGTATATTTTGTGGGTATAAAATAAATGTGTTATAGGTATTATTGTGGAGTATTTTTCGGGCGTACCTAAATTTTGGGCGTACGCCGTACACCCAATGTTAGCACACTTGAGAAAAAAAAATGATGTGACGTCATCGCCTACGGGAGCGTATGCCGTGACGTCAAAGTTCACGATTTACCGGCATTTTTTTAATCGATTTAGGTATCTCGGGAAAAGTCGTAAGAAAAGAAAAATTCCGTTGGTCCTCATTTTTCCTGCTCTATGACTTTGAAACATCACCCAAGTAAGCGCAACTGATCTGTTGTTATTTCAAACAAATTTCAATCGCTATTCAATATTGTTTTTGTTTGTTTATCAACTGTAATGTTCTTTGTATACAAACAAAACAAAGCACACCCCACCCATTCGTGCCCGCTGTTCCCAAATGGGAACAACCGTTTTCTGGCGGTTGGTGGGTGGTGTTGAAAACCTAATCGGAACCTAAAGGAAAAGTTGTTAGAAATTAGAATTGATCTGCTTACTCGGAAACAACTTAAATACCTA
>NW_007382584.1:0-3053 GCF_000475195.1 Diaphorina citri | reverse complement strand
GGAATGGATACAGGGGAAGGAGGTCGAGGAGAAAAAGGAAGAGGGAGAAGGAGAAGTTAAGAGAGAGAGGGAGAGGGAGAAGGAGAAGTGGAGAGAGAGAGAGAGGGAGAAGGAGAAGTGGAGAGAGAGAAAGACAGGCATTTTACTTTGTAAATTATGAGCTAAAACTTGTCTTGTCTTTAAGAAACAAAGAGAGAGAGAGAGAGAGAGAGAGAGAGAGAGAGAGAGAGAGAGAGAGATAAATTTCTGGGAGTGTGAGGGAGACGAATATTATTTTGTATTAAGGGAAGATACATAGAAAGTAAGAGAAAGAGGGTGAGAGAGAGAGAGAAAGAGAAAGAGGGTGAGAGAGAGGGTGAGAAGAGAGAGAGAGGAGAGAGGGAATAATCTTTCTTGACGAGGGAGAACTCTTAAGTAGACAGGCAATACAGACAGGCTAAAAAGAGAGGGAGAAGTTAAGAGGGGAGAGAGAGAGGGATAGGGAAATAAAGAGAAGTGTGAGAAAGAGAGAGCAGGAGAGGGGAGGGGGGTATCCATCTCATTTTCTATATTACAAAGACGGAAAAATATGCTTTCTGTCCCTCTCTCTCTCTCTTTCTTACTATCTCTTTCTCTCCCTTTTTCCTTAATTTCTTTCTCTCTCACTCACAGAAGTTTCTATCTCTTTTGCCCTATCTCTCTCTCCTCTCTCTCTCTCTCTTTCTTCTTTTCTGTCTCTTTTTCATTTAATATCAACATAATTCCTCTCCTAATTCCTTCTTCTTCTTCTCTCTCTCTCTCACTCCTGTGTATTTATCATACCTTCTTATTATTACTTTTATTCTATTATTATTATTATTATTATTATTGTTATTATTATTTCTGTATTTTTGGCAGATTGTTCAGAGAAGAACATTTTCCTGGACATGACAATTTGGAAATGGATAGGTGCTATAGTACAAAGAGTGAGAGAAAGAGAAAGAGAGAGAGTGGAGACAGAGAATAAGAAGTAGGAACGAGGTGGAGCTTAAAAAAAAGACCAGTTTCCTTCTCGGAACGGCTGGCTTTCTCCTATCCAGTCTTCCTTCTCTCTTCGATTTCGGGACGATAATACCTTAGCAGTTACAGTTCCCTCTATCTAACATAAAAAAAGTTTGCAATTTACACACGAGTGGTTTACATTTCGTGAGAAAAGAAGAAGAGGAAGAAGAAAAATAATAAAGAAAATGATTGAAAACGGTAATTGATAAATAGGTGGAGACAGAGAGTGAATGTGTGAGAAAGAAAAGAAAAACACTCACTTTCCCAATTAAGGAAAAAGGGGGTGAGGAGAAAGATAAAGAAAAGGAGAAAAAGATAAGATATGGAGAGATGGAGAGAGAGAGAAATTGGGAAAGATAGGGAAATGGAAAGGGGGAAAGAGAGAGAGAGCGAGAGGGGGGCGGGCTGAGAGAGGAAGATAAAAAACTTTTCTGCTTTAAAAAGTATTTTCGCATTTAATTATTTACAAGACAACAACTGAACTCATGTCTTCGCTCTCTCTCTCTCTCTCTCTCTCTCTCTCTTCCTCCCTCTCTCTCTCTTTCTCTCTCTCTCTTCTCTAACTCTTCTTCCAATTAGGTAGAAGTTTTCAAGAGTTGTGTAGGAGACAGAGATAAAGAGAAAGAGAGAGAGAGAGAGAGAGAGAGAATATTTGTATTCCATGTTTCTGTAAAGAAGTATACTTTTAGGGCATACAAGATTTTTCTTCTTCTTCGCCTTCTCCTTCTTCTTCTTCTTCTTCTTCTTCCTCTTCTTTTTCTTCCTAATCTTCGTCTTTTCCTCAGAAGGATTTAGGAGACTTTTTTATTAGTCTAAAATTTTAACAAGCACACTACATTACTACATACCCTTAACAACCCAACATAACTTTTCTTGTTCTTCTTTCCCCTCTTCTCCTTCTTCTTCATCTTCTCCTTCTTCTTCGCCTTCTTCTTCATCTTCTCCTTCTTCTCCTTCTACTCCTTCTTCTTCATCTTCTCCTTCTTCTTTTTCTTCGCCTTTTCTCGTGTACAGACGGGGTCGGCGTTTTTCGTCAGCCTCTCAATCAGCCCCGGTTTTGGCTACAAATCTCACCAATATAGGCTACAAATTTCACCAAAGGGGCGTGAAAAAATGAGAATATGCCCAAAAAGGGGCGCCATGCAAAAAAGTTTGAGAACCACTGCTCTAAAGCTGATTGGAGGAAATGAAAGAAATCTGAAACAGGCTATGTAATGAAGTATGTACCTATATTTACATACTTATTTCTGTATGTACACGTAAATAGGTAGGTACATAGATTCCGTTCATATATTCGTATGTACTGAAGAGTAAATAGGTAATATGATAATGTACCTACTTACCTACCTGTTTACCATTCTCCTCAACAACTCAGCATAAACTTCGAATGTTCCTCTTAGCAGAAATACACTCACGAACTAAAAAATCGAGACAGAATCACTCTAGAAGTTTTCCAATACATATCAATAATTTTTTCTTTAAAAAGCGGTATTTTTTAACGGAGTTAAAATGAAAATAAATTAACTACATTACTATAGTAATTTTATAAAAAGCGGTATTTTTTAACGGAGTTAAAATGAAAATAAATTAACTACATTACTATAGTAATTTTATATCACCTGCCTCGGTGGTGTAGTGGTCAAGGCGCTCGACTGGTAAACAGGAGGGCGTGGGTTCAATCCCAGCCGAGGTATGGAATTTTATCCTCAATATAATTTGAGAATTTGACCACAATAATAGTAGTAGCCTAACTGCTGGAGTAAAGGGACTTTACAGTCCTATGCGAGCAGTATAAATAAGCACTATTATTATTGTTATTATTATTACCATATCGAAACGATCTAAGACAGAATGTAAGTACTGGTATTTTAAAGACATGAGCTTTAGGAATTTATACTTAAGAATAATATATCGGAATATCCCCTTTGGCATTCCACCCAAACAACTTAAATACCTACCTAATCGGAACCTAAAGGAAAAGTTGTTAGAAATTAGAATTGATCTGCTTACTCGGAAACAACTTAAATACCTAA
>NW_007382583.1:6569-8595 GCF_000475195.1 Diaphorina citri | reverse complement strand
TTTGGATTTTTCACAACTTTTTACGTAGGAATCGACCTTTTATTCATAATTTTTACCCAACTGCAACTGCTCCATTTGTCAAAAAAAAGAAAGAAAAAAAAAAAAACTTTGGATTACCTATTATTATTTTTTCCACAAACTCTGTTGTTCCGGCCAAAATTAAGCATGATAAGAGCTTAATTATATCAGAGCTGAAAACAAAAGACTGCTATAGACTTTTCACCTACATAGCTACTACCTACTGTATTCCATGTTGCTATTAGTACGGTCCAGAGTGGCCAAAGCATCTCACTGGTTCTTTTGTTTGGATATAGTAAATTTATTATTTCAAATTATAAACAATCGCTCACAGGTATATGCAACAGGCAAAGAGTTAAACCACTGGACAGATGACCGAATATGTTGCAGGCAAAGTCAGAATCAGGCGGTCGTTGTTCGGTAACCTGACTGTCGCATGACCACCATAAGGGCGTGAATTGGTGGAGAAATAACAGCCATTTTCGTTTCAGAAGACTTACAAAAATTTTCATTTTTTTTTTTCAAATACGTATTCCGCAAATGTAATAGAAAGTCGTGTGATGTTCACACCAGATTTTTTTCCAACAAATCCACTTTTTTTTTATTATTAGCATTTGAACTAGCAAATGGAAGAAGAAATCAGCTGACTTTGCATTTTATTATCCAGAACAAAAAGCACTGTGGTGGGGATAAAAAAAGTGACCACAGTGGAATATTTTGGATTAGGAAAAATTTCCATTTCACATAAATAAAATACCCCTTTATACAACCAAAACCAAAGGATTTTAAACACAGCAGTTTGCCTATTCTAATGATTTTGAAGGGGTAACTTAGGAATGGTAAAGCTGTCCTCCGAGAACCGAGGTGGACTCAAAAAAGGTCTTTCCTAGGTTGTCAGAGTGTCTGCCTTGTAAGAGCTACGCCACAGGTTCGATTCCCGCCCGGGGCGGATTTTATTCTGAACGGATAATGTTCGTTCTCGGAACGGCTGGCTTTCTCCTATCCTGTCTTCCTTCTCGAATTCGGGATGATAAGACCTTAGCAGTTACAGTTCCCTCTGTCAAACCACTTCAAAAAGGCTGAGAATTGGGAATCCACATTCCAAAAGACACAGATCTCGCGGAGACAAATTATTTTTGATTTTTATACCCCCATTCATTTTTTTTTTTTTTTTTTGTCCAGGAATAGCGAATTGATCACTGCTGATTTATGAGTGTATGATGCCTCCTGTTTCGCTACTAGTCGTGAGTGGGTGAGATTTTGGTGTCATTTGGTGTGCTCCACCCTACGTTACTCATTCATCATTTTGGGGTTTATGACAAACTTGATTATTGGTAATCGAATGAGTCAATCGAATTTTATCCCAAACAGATAAGGCTCGTTCTCGGAACGGCCGCCTTTCTTCTATCCTGTCTTCTTCTCTCTCTTCGAATTCGAGCTCCGTCGTTCCAGTTCCCTATGAAAACTCTTTTTTTTTCCCAAGTCCAGTTTCAAAGGACCCCTACAAACTTGATTATTGGTAATCGAATGAGTCAATCGAATTTTATCCCAAACAGATAAGGCTCGTTCTCGGAACGGCCGCCTTTCTTCTCTCTCTTCGAATTCGAGCTCCGTCGTTCCAGTTCCCTATGAAAACTCTTTTTTTTCCCAAGTCCAGTTTCAAAGGACTCCTTTTAAATTTTCATGTCCCTACTGGGACTCGAACCCAGGGCTAATTTAAAATGAAAAAAAAAAAGAAAAAAATCAGAAGAAAATGTCGATGACGTCACACTATGAATCACCATCCTTGAGGAGTAAAAACTACCGAAAGTCATCCAGCCAAACAATCAAAGGTGATAATCTCCTTGTAATAACAAAACCCTAATCCCGTTTCAACACCCGAAAATCACCTCAACCCCCACCCTAACCCCACGTACACAATGAATCTCATCTGTACACTAACCCCCACCCCCCTTTGGTATACAGGGTGTTTAAACTTTTTCTGTATCATGATTTTTTTTTTTTTTAG
>NW_007382583.1:0-6494 GCF_000475195.1 Diaphorina citri | reverse complement strand
GATAGAGGGAACTGTAACTGCTAAGGTCTTATCGTCCCGAAATCGAAGAGAGAAGGAAGACAGGATAGAAGAAAGCCATCCATTCTGAGAACGAACATTATATTATATTCAGGATAAAATAGGCCCTAGGCGGAAATCGAACCAAGGACCTAGCGCTTACAAGGCAGACGCGCTACCAAACAAGCTAACTAGGCTGGCAGACCTTGCTTAGACAGCTGGAGTGAAGGGACATTTCAGTCTCATTCCGGCAGTATAAACAGGGTGTATTCTATTTTATTTTATTCAAAATTTTCTATTAAGAAGGTTGAGGTTAAACACCCTGTATAAACAAGGAGAAAGCTTTAGCTCTTGAAATGGATTTGTTGACAGAGACACGCGTCGAAGTGAAGTAATGTGTAAACAACATGGCTGATTCTTTCAGCAAATGCTTTGTGGTGAAAGTAGAAAGTGGGGGAGGCCTTTGTGTTGAGATATCATTAAGAAATTGTTATAGGTATCGCCTATAATAATGTTATTAGGAAAAAGAAATACGGACGGGAGTATCCATTTTGTAAAGTTCAAAATAAACATTCTAGATAGGTAACTTTAGCTTCTAACTCCAATTTCATTCAAACTGTCTTTCAATATTGTTAATAATTAAAGTTAATTGCTCTCATTCCTATATTGTGTAATCTTTGTGTTTGCCTTTAAAAAAAAAAAAAAAAAAAAAAATCAGAAGAAAATGTCGATGACGTCACACTATGTGATTCATAGTGTGACGTCATCAATCACCATCCTTGAGGAGTAAAAAGGTAAAAACTACCGAAAGTCATCCAGCTAAACAATCAAAGGTGATAATCTGATAATCTCCTTGTAATAACAAAACCCCAATCCCGTTTCAACACCCGAAAATCACCTCAACCCCCACCCTATAATAATCCCACGTACACAATGAATCTCATCTGTACACTAACCCCCACCCCCCTTTGCTATACAGGGTGTTTGAACTTTTTCTGTATCATGATTTTTTTTTTTTTGAGAGAGAGGTTTGATAGAGGAAACTGTAACTGCTATGGTCTTATCGTCCCGAAATCGAAGAGAGAAGGAAGACAGGATAGAAGAAAGAGAACGAACATTATATATTCAGGATAAAATAAGCCCTAGGCGGAAATCGAACCAAGGACCTAGCGCTTACAAGGCAGACGCGCTACCAACCAAGCTAACTAGGCTGGCAGACCTTGCTTAGACAGTTGGAGTGAAGGGACATGTCAGTCTCATTCCGGCAGTATAAACAGGGTGTATTCTATTTTATTTTATTCAAAATAGATCAGTTGCGCTTACTTGGATGATGTTTCAAAGTCATAGAGCAGGAAAAATGAGGACCAACGGAATTTTTCTTTTTCTTCTACGACTTCTAGATACCGAGATAAATCGATTTAAAAAATACCGGTAAATCGTAAACTTTGACGTCACGGCATACGCTCCCGTAGGCGATGACGTCATAATTCATGACTCCCGCTTCGTTTGTTTGTGCGCAAGCGTTTCTGCGCATTTAAATAAATACAGGGTGGGACAGTAACAATGTCACTTACTAGGACTGGGCCTCCTTCATTTCCTTATGAATGTTCCACTGGGGAATAAACAGGGTGCCGTTGACGAGCAGTGTCTTCTTACAGTGTTCAACAAATGCGAGTACTGCTTCCTTGACTTTGTTGTTAATTTCCGAGGGGGAGTAAGGTTGAATGGATTGGGAAGTCACTGTAAGGAAATAGTTATCAGATGATGATAATAAAAATAATAATAATATTTATTATCAGATCGAAAACAGGAGAAAGCCAACCGTTCCGAGATAGAACTTTATCTGTTTAGGATAAAGTTCTATCTCGGATGGAAATCGAACCCGCGACCTAGCGCTTACAGGGCAGACGCATTATCCTCCAAGGCTGCCCAAGTGCCCATCCCATTTCGCTGAGATTTTGTTCACCCATCCTGAGGTAGGGTTGAGAAAAGAATGCTAAAATCATGGCCTTTTTTTACTTTCTGAAAAAAAAAAAAAAAAAAAAAAAAAAAAAAGCTGAGAGGAATTATTGTATAACAAATAAAACAAAGGAGAGAGCGAGAAAAAAAAATCTGTAAAAAATTAAATAAATAAAAAGTAAAAGATAAAAATAAATTTAAATTTATCCCCCATGTAACAAAAAGCAGCGCAGAGATAATCAAAATTGCACAGGAGTAAAAAAAAGGAAAAGTGGAGAAATTCAAAAGCACAATTCTTACTCGTTTTTCCTTAATTCAAGTAAATAGTATATTAACTCGGGAAAAGGGAAATTCCTCGGGAAAATAGGGAAAAATGCATGTCATTTACCGGGTAGGTTCAGTATTTCTTGAATTAACCTAGCTCTGTAAATTCTGAAATTTAGCAGTAAATCCTCTAGATATCGGTAAATCGTCGGTAAATCCTCCTCATTCTTCGTCAGACTTTTGCGACTAATTGAAGGGAGTTTCGCCATCTCCACTAATTCAGGAGTTTTGTCGTCTCCATCAATTTCAATAGTTTTGCCATCTCCACTAATTTCAGGAGTTTAGGCATCTCCACTAATTTTAGTACTTTTGACATAATCCACTAATTTCAATCACATAATCAAAAATTGCACAGGAGTAAAAAAAAGGAAAAGTGGAGAAATTCAAAAGCACAATTCTTACTCGTTTTTCCTTAATTCAAGTAGATAGTATATTAACTCGGGAAAAGGGAAATTCCTCGGGAAAATAGGGAAAAAATACATGGCATTTACCGGGTAGGTTCAGTATTTCTTGAATTAACCTAGCTCTGTAAATTCTGAAATTTAGCAGTAAATCCTCTATAGATAGGTAAATCGTCGGTAAATCTTCCTCATTCTTCGTCAGACTTTTGCGACTAATTGAAGGGAGTTTCGCCATCTCCACTAATTCAGGAGTTTTGTCGTCTCCACAAATTTCAGTAGTTTTGCCATCTCCACTAATTTCAGGAGTTTAGGCATCTCCACTAATTTTAGTACTTTTGATATCTCCACTAATTTCAATCACATCATGGTTCTATTAGGTACAACAATTTATTCTCAAACCAATTTGAATTCGTTCCAAAATGGGAGAGTAACCAAACAGAACATAAAGAGAGAAAAAAATGCTACATTCACAGCTCTGTTGTTTTACACTTTTCACTTCTAAAATGACCAAAACAAACGAAAAATGTGCAGAAAAAAACTATCGAAAACTATCGATAGTCAAGCCTCAACAACTATCGATAGCGTTCAATAGTCAAAACTATTGATAGTTATCGATAGAGCTATCGATAGTTCTCCTCCTCTACTGAGAACGAAACTTGCTTGCTTAGAATATAGTTAGCCAGTGGCGCGAACGACTTGTTTTAAAGCATAGTTAAAGCGCCTAAAAAGTTCTACCGGGCTGGAATCGATCTCGTTAACTTGCTGCTTATAATAAGGCGGGAGCCAGTCATTTTCACAAAGGACGCTCGAAGATATGAAGAGTATGATACCCCTGCAAACTGCTGAGTAGACTTCATGCAACACAAAAATTACCTAAAAATGTACTGCACGTTGCAGGCCCCCAAAAAATTGTAACGCTTGAAACATACAGCAGTTGAAGGCGTTTTATAAATATTCACATCGACAAAATTGAATATGTGTGAAAGTTTGCATACCTACTTATACCATGGTAGAAAGAATAAGTAGCTACTTATACAACCAAATCCAAAGGATTTTGAAGGAGTAATTTAGGAATAGACCTACATGAAAATACACAGCAGTTTGCCTATTCTAATGATTTTGAAGGGGTAACTTAGGAATGGTAAATAAAGCTGTCCTCCGAGCTCCGAGAACCGAGGTGGACTCAAAAAAGATCTTTTCTAGGTTGTCAGAGTGTCTGCCTTGTAAGAGCTACGCCACAGGTTCGATTCCCGCCCGGGACGGATTTTATCCCGAACGGATAAGGTTCGTTCTCGGAACGGCTGGCTTTCTCCTATCCTGTCTTCTTTCTCAATTTCGGGATGATAAGACCTTAGCAGTTACAGTTCCCTCTGTCAAACCACTTCAAAAAAGGCTCATTCCAAAAGAATCCACATTCCAAAAGAAACAATACTGGATCATTAACACACCAAGGTAAGCAACATTGCTTTGTGTTTGACTCAGGCTCAGAGTGTTCCCTACTTCGGAGCACTATTCAGAACGAATTTTCGGGACCTGTCTTTAAAACCCCTGTTATACTGGGTGGTATCGCTCGACTTACGTGTAACGCTCAAAAAGTATCCGAAGTAATAATAGATGGGATTTCTCTCAATATATGTTTTCACATCGTACCTGATCATAGTATTAGCGGTAATATTATTATAGGACGTGAAATTCTTGGTATGGGTGTTAAGGTCAACATCACCGCTAACAAATGTGAGTTAAGCCCCTGTGACCTACACATAAGCAAATCCATTGCTAAAAAGTACAATCTTGAAATAGAAAATGTTTCTCACAAAGGTTTAGATGAAGTATTACCAAATCTTTCTGATGAATACAAAAAACAACAGTCTTTTTATTTGGATGAATAAAGTTTGTATTTGAACTTCATTTTATTTGGTAAGTTATTTGAAGGTACAGAACAGAGAATGTGGAAAGAGAAAGAAATTCAATAATAAATAAAAATAAATACAATTAGAGTAGGCACTTATCTAGGTAAATAAGGCCTGTCGCATATTGGAAGCGTGACTAAGCGCTACTAAAAGCGACCACCCTTCCAATGTACGACAGGCCTAAAAGATAATGGGTAATTTGTTTTCTTTGTAAAAAAATAAAATAAAAATAAATAACAGTATATAGGAAAAAGTAATTTTTAATAAATTAGATAAGGCAATTTTCAGGGAATCCTTTTTTGATTTTTACAAATAAAAAATATACCTAGGTATTTTGTAATAATTTTACATTAACTTAAAAATGACTTATTGGTGTAATGGTAGGCTTTTTCTCTCACTGTCAATATTATAGTAGCTGTAGGTGCCAAAATCTATGAAATAAGTTCAACAACACCTTTGATTACTGCCTAGCTATAAACCTAAATAGGTAGATCAAAATAATCTCGTGTTTTACTTTCTTTTCAAAGTTTTTGATAAGGTATTGCTAGTGGGCAGTCTAAAAGACAAAGTAGAAGCTATAGAGAAGGGAATTTGTTAAAATGTATCTGTATTATATATCTAGTATTTGAACTACAGTTTATGGTGACTAACTTTTGAACTACACTGTATCTAAAAATAGAACCCAGAGGCAGTACAAAAAACAACAGTCTTTTTATTTGGATGAATAAAGTTTGTATTTGAACTTCATTTTATTTGGTAAGTTATTTGAAGGTACAGAGAATGTGGAAAAAGAAAGAAATTCAATAATAAATAAAAATAAATACAATTAGAGTAGGCACTTATCTAGGTAAATAAGGCCTGTCACATATTGGAAGCGCGACTAAGCGCTACTAAAAGCGACCACCCTTCCAATGTACGACAGGCCTAAAGGATAGTCGGAAATTTGTTTTCTTTGTAAAAAAATAAAATAAAAATAAATACCTAACAGTAGATAGCAAAAAGTAATTTTTAATAAATTAGATAAGGCAATTTTCAGGGAATCCTTTTTTTGATTTTTACAAATAAAAAATATGTATACCTAGGTATTTTGTAATAATTTTACATTACCTAACTTAAAAATGGCTTATTGGTGTACTGGTAGGCTTTTTCTCTCACTGTCAATATTATAGTAGCTGTAGGTGCCAAAATCTATGAAATAAGTTCAACAACACCTTTGATTACTGCCTAGCTAATAAACCTAAATAGATCAAAATAATCTTGTGTTTTTTCAAAGTTTTTGATAAGGTATTGCTAGTGGGCAGTCTAAAAGACAAAGTAGAAGCTATAGAGAAGGGAATTTGTTAAAATGTATCTGTACCTATATCTAGTATTTGAACTACCGTTTATGGTGACTAACTTTTGAACTACACTGTATCTAAAAATAGATCCCGGAGGAAAGTCATTTTAAATGTCTTGGTTTTTAAAATTGTAAAATATAAAAATACAAATCAATAAAATACAATTCAAATGTCTTGATCTTTTGGTGGGCGCTGCCAAAAGAGACACCAAAACGGACTTTGACCAGGTCAAATGCCTTTTAGAAGTCCAGGAAAGGACAGTTTCGGGGAAATGGACAAGAGGTGATCGCCACGAAGTTACCTCGAGAATTCTAAGATCCAAACGAAGTGTTCTCATTGGTTGAAAAGCGGATAAGCACCAAATTGCAACTTCCACAGTTGCAGCAACTATAAAATTGCTTTCCGTGGAAGTGCGGGGTCAGAAATAGCGCCTTTTAATCGACATCGACACTTTGGTGGGTCCGAAAAATGGGATATTGTGGCGCGAAACAAAATAGCAGCAAATTTGTGAACATTAACAACAAAAAGGCAAAAAACACACGAGGCACAAAATAAATAAATAAAAA
>NW_007382582.1:0-8878 GCF_000475195.1 Diaphorina citri | reverse complement strand
AAATAGGATTAGGTCTTTTGAAGGCATCAAAAATAAAATTAATAACAAAATTTAGTATAAGCGCGTACATAGCAGAGTTGGCGCTAGGCATCAAAAATAAAATTAATAACAAAATTTAGTATAAGCGCATACATAGCAGAGTATGGCGCTATCTGTTCAGATCTACAAATACATCAAATTTAATCATATTATTTTGGTTCCAGCTACAACCCACATAGTATGTGGCATTTGTACAAATAGGTACATTACAAATATGGTTAGTCAACTGAATAGTAAGCCCATTTGATATTGATAACCGCCCCAAGTCTTCATATCTGATATCTGCAGAGGACATGTGTATACCTACATCACTCCTTTAAAAACATCAAAAAGCATTTTTTCAACTGATTCTTTCCGGTTGAAAATTCACGTGAGGTATCTCTCACACTAAAATAAAGGCAAGCTGTTGTTTTTATTGCCTGTGTAGGTAGGTTATAAGCAGATTTAAGATACTCGATAAGTGGTGGGTAAAGTTCAAAGAAGTAGGTAGATTCCAAAATTCTCATTGAACAAAGAGGAAGATGAAGGATGTGGGTGTCCTGTGCCCGGAAAAGATGGAAGAGATGAACGGAGGAGGAGGAGGAGGAGGAGGAAAAGGTAAAGAAAGTGGAAGAGGAGAAGGAAGAGAAAGAAGAGGAAGAGGGGAGGAAGAGGAGGAAGTGAAAAAATAAGAGAAAGGGGAGGGTAAAGAAAGGTTGGTAAAGGATCTATTATCAGCTCGAACTTTTCACAGTAAAAAAGCGCCATTGTCTTTTGACAAAAGAAAACAAGTATCATCCTTGGCATTATTATTAGTGAGCATACACCCAATGAAAGCAATTTAATCAAACAAGATTAAAGAGAATACAGAGGCGAGTTCCGTCGTAGTTCAAAGTCAAGCCACCCACGGCCCACGACACATCACCCACTGTGAAAGTTAGAGCTAACTTCAGAGTTTTCTTTCCGGATTCAAAAAATATCTGAAACACTTTTTTTTATGAAGTGCTGAGACAACAGGTAGGTATTCTATTTAACAGGAGATAGACAGATAGACACAGTATAATGTGTTCTTCAAGGTCGCTTCTTGAGTTTCGCGGATATCAAATTTTTGCGGATTTCACGCCGGATTGCGGATGACGCAGATCCATTCAGGCGCACGCCAAAATGCGCCTTCCGGTGGCAGATCAAGGTCAAAATCTAACCATGCAGACGAGCAGAAAGATAAATCAGTCTCCTCCCTTGTCTACACGAAGGATTCGGATGAAGTACGGTTTGAGGTTTTGACGTAGGTAGATTTACCAATTAAGATAGCCGAAATAATGAGACATAGGGAACAATCAGAGATAACATTTACCTATATACAGCACATAGGCAATAGGCACATAGTCGATATAAATATGTATTATTTCGTGTAGATGTAGATCTGCTAAGTAAACGGATGTAAGGTTATAGCCGTCTAGATAAGAAAAAAGGAAAGACTTAGACATACGTTCTGGGCCCCCTTTAGGGTTAGGTTAGGAGCCCAGGCCCGGGACAAGTGGGGCCCACCCATGAGAACGCCCCTACATATTAGTGAGAACAAAGTACAATTATTAGCAATTAGCATAAGAACATTGAGAAGGCAAGAAGCATGATGTGGAGTGTTGATAAAACAAAGCCCAGGGGTTCCGCTTCTTGAGTTTCGCGGATATCAAATTTTTGCGGATTTCACGCCGGGTTGCGGATGACGCAGATCCATTCAGGCGCACGCCAAAATGCGCCTTCCGGTGGCAGATCAAGGTCAAAATCTAACCAGACGAGCAGAAAGATAAATCAGTCTCCTCCCTTGTCTACACTAAGGATTCGGATGAAGTACGGTTTGAGGTTTTGACGTAGGTAGATTTACCAATTAAGATAGCCGAAATAATGAGACACATAGGGAACAATCAGAGATAACATCTACCTATATACAGCACATAGGCAATAGGCACATAGTCGATATAAATATGTATTTCGTGTAGATGTAGATCTGCTAAGTAAACGGATGTAAGGTTATAGCCGTCTAGATAAGAAAAAAGGAAAGACTTAAACATACGTATATATAGGCGATAAAGGGAACTTTTAGACTTGTAATGAAACTCATGAATGATAATATCAATGATACATGGAAATCGTTCGGTGAGTCCTAATCAATCAATTGGTTTGTGAATTTTGTTCCTAAACTCATGATAATCATGGTCATGATCATTTAGATGAAATTCGAGTAGCACTCTGTGTAAAATCCCATAACATACCACAAAAGCTCTCTTCTAGTAAAGAAATAAATGAGAGACTAGGAATTTCACGAAAGGATAAAATAAGGATGGTGAAAGTCCAGGGAGGGGGTTTTATGTGAGAGCTCGGATAGGGATTTAAACTTGAAACCGACAATTAATTGTTTATCAATATGGGATTTTACGATATTACCTATCTATGTTTGTGGAGAAAAAGAAAAGAATGTTCACACGGATGTGCATTTGCAATTCTATTGAAGTTGAGTATTTCTATTCAGGGAGCTCCGAGTAACGTCCCGCGGGTTAAATCAACTTGTCATTCATAGTTTTTAAAAGCTCCATCTACGGATAAACAGGATAAATCCCTGTCCATCAAGGTAGGATTGCCCATCTCGACATTTATCATATTTAACACTGTATTTTACTGGATTTACTGGTTAACAATATCTGGTTAAGTTTTTATTCCAGCTAGCTGTTTGACCTAGATATGATGTAGATTATGAGATGTTTTCTATTGAATTGTGTTAGGGTCTCCATTTTTCTAGTCAAAGCCCTCGAGATATAGACCTCCATGTTTTTCCAAACACTGTCTCGTTTTCAGAAAGGAAATTACGAAAGACAAAATAAAGAATAAGGGAGTGGATAACACACAGCTGTTTTATCAAAGGAGTTTTACATTTTAGTATCTACACTGTTGACTGTTTATTTTGGCAAGCTTTCTAGTAAGCAAAGTGGTAAACTTCAGTAACTTGTTGCAGAAATGTGATCTTAGGGCCCTTGGACACGGAAAGTAACGTTCAAGATGTATCAGGTACATATTGGTACAAAATTTGGTCGGATAGTGATCATCTTCGATTTAAACTTAGTTAACCTACCAGGATGTCTCAGAATACTCCCAAGGGATTTTCAATTTAGAAGAAACTTAACTTTTCACCAATTACCACACCCGTCTCCCCATGTCAGCTTCCATCTCTACGCATCAAACTTATAAAGTCTGGTGGAAAAACTTTGTTTGCAACTAAGACCCTTGAAAACATCCATTTTGTTTACCGGAAATCTTTACCAGTATATTTTTCCATGAAACTTTCAAAATTGAAAGCTGAAAATCTGAATAATCGTAGCTCAAGTGTGCGGAAAAACACTTTTTTTCGATTATTTAGTCCTATATGTTGGACTGGAGGAAACGAGATAAAACGAATCAATAAATTTTTATATCATTTAGTATGTACCATTGTACCTACTTACCTACATACTTATGTAGTTATTCTATTTACTTTAAAATCCCTATAAATATCCTCACACTAAATTATTATTAGGTACTCTAAAAAAAAAAAAAAAAAAAAAAAATATTTTCCCACTAATTACTAGCGATCTGAAACAGGATAACAACCAGCTGTCCATTGAATGCTGTAGCTTATTGCTCCATCTCGACGATCTTATCCTATCAGACACTAGGAATATCTACTGGAGATTACTGGTAACAATATCTGTTCCACAGTTTTATTCCACAGTCTAGCTGATTTGACCTAAGCAACTTACTATTTATATTTACAACTGAGATGCTTCAGCTACGTTACTATTGCAGTGTCCGTACAGCGGTCTAATTGCTGCACCATATTTTCCATAGGTCAAGTAGCCCTCGAGATATAGAACCTCCATGTTTTCTAAAAAAAAAAAAAAAAAAAAAAAAATATTTTTCCACGTATTCTATCCTCCAGACATGCGAATGAATATCTGCTGGAGACGGTAATATATTCCACAGACCACAGTTTTTTTCCACTTAACAAAAATGCATTTGAAAAATTGCAACTTCTATTTACAACTCGAAGCTGTCATAATGCTATTCAAGTGATACATCAGCAGAAATCTTCGCCCCAACAGCAGCAACACGAATCCCAACTACTTCGGATAGATGGTGACGAAGCATGCAATACTGTAATTACCACCTCACACAAGCTTTTATCTTGGGGCACTTTACATAAACTGCTTCTTTAAATATAAATATAATAGCGGTAAATATACACATAGAGGTAAGGCAAAAAACGGAGACGAGAAATCCATCCATTGTTATGAAACATTAGCATTCTCATTTCTTTATTGTCTGGTCTAGTTTTTCAACAATAGAAATTTCCTTTTCACAATGAACCAAGTTGATATTGAATAAAATCCACTGGAAAACAAAATAAAATGCACGACAAGAAAAATATCTATAGCATTTTTTTTTAGTAGCTTGAGTCTAATAAATATATTCGTACATTCAACTTTTTTGTTTCAGCATTTTACGAGCTCCTAATGAAATTCCAAGGCTGCAAGTTGTTTTGGCTGTCAGCAAGCGCGCTTGTTTTATGTATTGTCAATTCTGATGACCAACAACGAACAGTAGGGCAAAATAATAGGAACTAAAAAAATTCAAGCGGTACACAAGTTTTCAAGTATGCACTGTCAAGATAAATATGTATGTGTTTAGTATATTTCCCTCCTAGCGTAGGAGGGTCAGCAAGTACAAAGGAGCACGCAGCATAATGCTATTCAAGTGATACATCAGCAGAAATCTTCGCCCCAACAGCAGCAACACGAATCCCAACTACTTCGGATAGATGGTGACGTAGCATGCAATACTGTAATTACCACCTCACACAAGCTTTTATCTTGGGGCACTTTACATAAAATGCTTCTTTAAATATTAAATATTATAGCGGTAAATATACACATAGAGGTAAGGCGTATTTATTTACATGTTCGTACAACCCGTTTGCAAAGTGCATTCTAACATGATATACCTGTGTTCAGGTTGCATATTGCATATCCATAGACATGAATTATGCACAATCCCTTCCTAGATTACCTCACATCTGAGCATCTGACACTGACTTTAAACGTTTTGTAAACGCAGACCTAGGCTCCTGGGGATCTTCTTTGAAGTCATTCACCTTACCCACTTGAACCTGGGCTGCGGTAATTATGTACATTGGTAAACAATTTTCCTTTTAAAAACCGATGCCAAAAATCAATATAAATCCAATAGATAGGGGGAAGATTTCGAGAAGGGGAAAGGGTTTAGGAGTCCGGCTATCAGACAATTTCATAGATAGAAGCTATTCATTCTTATCAAAGTAATTATACCAGTGGGGGTGGGCAAGGCGGAGGTTCGGGGAAAGCAGATAATGTCATTATACAGCTGGAACAGTGCCAGAATTACAACAGAAAACTTTGCTCGGTATAAAAATGAAGACATTATAGGAGTGAATAGTTCACCATAAGGTTCCAAAAGAATGAAAATCGTTCTCTGGTTACACTAATTAAAAATCATTTACCTCTCCATCTCGGAGATTTTCGATCAATTTAAAACGGAATGAATATTAAATAATTAATTGTTGGAGATTATAATTCATGATGACTCATGAGACAAAATTAGGGTTGTTAGTTTTTTCCATTTCCTTCGTCATTTGAGTTCTGATGTTTTTACATGATAATTTTCCTCCCCATCTTCGATGAACATTTCACGTCATTGACAGTTGACAGTGTTGTCAGAAAAGCTCAGATAGTTTTCTCTGCTAAACCTTTTCCTGAACTTGTAGACAAAACCGTCATGCCATTCATTGACGGTACTAATTTTTTCAGTCAGAATGAATTGGTTCTGTATCGCAAAATATCCGCTTAAACATACACACATAACTGCTCAAAAACACACATCCGACATCGTGATTTACCCCCCATACCCAAGTCTCGGTGGGTTTTCGCCTGATGCGCTGAAAAGTGGCACATGTTGTAAATATTTTACTAGGCGTCTACGAGGTGTTGAGTCTTTCCTCTGTAAAATAGAGAAACTCTCGGTGAAAACCCCCCAACACAACCATTAATCACGTATTCACGTCCACATTACGTTTAATGTTCACTAATAATTCTTCGTTTGCTTCCGTCTGTCTTCTTATTAGGACGCCTCCAGCCTTCTTCCTCTCTCTGCACACAACTTGTGTTTTTATCACAAATTTCAGGAAATTGTTTTCCATGGAAAAAGAGTAAAAAATAAAATACGTATAGCTAGAATACGTAGACTTGTAGAGTCTTTTATAGTAGTAGAATAAAACTCATTTGGCCATACGTACTTGGATCTAAAAAGGAACCAAGTAACCACACCTTAAAAATTCCGTATATTGAGGATCAAAATCAGAGTGGAAAGACCACCGAATGAACTTAAAATAGGAAATTTATCTGGTTATATCTTTCAAGGTTTCAAGGCACAAAGGCAAATGTGCTTAGGGAAATGGAGAAAAACGTCAACGTAGAATATATCTCCCTGGCTTCATATAATATGCAAAATGAATATCAATACTCTACACGACTTTAACGTTCAACATAACAATAGAATATATCTCCCTGGCTTCATATAATATGCAAAATGAATATCAATACTCTACACGACTTTAACGTTCAACATAACAAGAAACCCTGAAGTACAATCACGTACCATTGCGTATTACGGTACAACATAACAAGAAACCCTCAAGTACAATCACGTACCATTGCGTATTACGGTATTAGGGAAGCTGAAAAATATGAACGGAGGAAAAAAAAGAGGAAATATTTTTGACAGAACAAAATAAGTAAAATCCAAACAAGTTCTTGTTTGTTTGGAGAAAATAGGATAGGTAAGTATGTATAGGTAATGTTGGAACAAAAGCAAATAGGGAAAAAATAAATACGAAAGAGAGTAATTTATTTGGAGAAAAAAACGACGTCAATATAAACTAATATGGTAGACGATAAGGAATGGAAAAAGTGAATTTACCGAGGTTCGTGAGAAAAGGAAGGTACCTATAAGTAGGGTAAAACTTTAAAGAGCAAAAAAGAGAGTACTAAATTCACAATAATATGGACAAGTGAAGTTCATTTCCATGTCCAAGAATAAATTAGAAAACACTAACAAATTAAATAGAAGAAATACGAACCTTTGCCATCTGTAGTTTCCTTAACTTTAATAATAAGGTCACCCAGGCTAAAAATGTATAATGGCCGAACTCTACATGGGGTCTTTTTTATTAATTTTCAAAGTGATAAAAATGTTCTCTTGAAAATCCTTTCGAGGTCCAGAATTTATTAGTTCTTTTACAACCCTAACATCTATAAGCCAAGAACAGTATATTGGGAATTTTCTTCTTCTTCTTCTTCTTCTTTCAAGACCAACTAATCAATGCTGGGTCAGCATTAGTGCTGCTCTTAAAACCTTTTGTGCTTTTGTCGAGTTTCATATTTTCCCGATTTTATTTTATGAAGACAGTTTATTAATTTATGTAGTTCCTGGGAATTCGTGTTACAGTACATGAATGAGATTCTTTTTTAACACATGAAACCCTTTGCTTTTTCCATTTCACCATTAGATTCAAAATATTTTGCCTCGGCAAAGTCGAATTCTGAAGACATTTTAGGTAATGAGTAAAGATGCAAATAACGAAGTGCTAAATCATCAGAAAGAATAAGAAAATAATTCGAAATATATTAAAATCCGCCCCGGGCGGGAATCGAACCCACGGCCTAGCGCTTACAAGGCAGACGCACTACCAACTAAGCTAACTAGGCTGGCGAAAGTCGAATTCTGAAGACACTTTAGTTAATGTTCTAGTAAAGGTGCAAATAACGAAGTGCTAAATCATCAGAAAGAATAAGAAAATAATTCGAAATATACCTATCTAAAGGCTTATTTTAACACAAAACTAAACCCACCAACCACTAGACTTATCTGTACTGAAATAAATCCATTAAAAGTTAGGGCTTTGGGTTAGCCAGGAAAATCCTGCCCAGTACAATTTGTTATTGTTTTCCACTTGAATATTTTCCAACGAGGTGAGGGCATGAAAATTAAATAAACAGTTTTATTGGGTTTTGAAATTATTATAGGTCTCAAGAAACACATTAAAAGAAACAGTTCAACAATTTGATGATGTTACAGGGAAAAGGGTTTTGATTTTTCACCATGCGGAAATGCCCATTCCACAGTCTTGGAGATATAAAACAGAAAAGCTGTGAAGAAATTTTTATGAATGTAATAAAAATACAAAAATATCTAGAGAAGGCAAAGGGTTCCCTTTTGACCATTTCTAGAGAATCTAGAGTATGGGGGAGATGAAAATGGCTGATAGTGTAATGACCGAAGAAAACTAAACAGATAAGCACTGCGTAGAATAAGTTACACTTTAGCTTTAGCTACAGTTGAAACCCTTTTCATCGTGATAAGAACGCCTTCAGACATGTTGTCATGTGTATTAAAAAAAAAATGTTGCTAGGTTGCTACCCATAATATTCTCGGTACCTTTTGATTGAAATTACAAACAAAATGTTTACAGGTTTACTTTTTGATCATGATAAACACCATGTGTAGGAGGTATTACGTACGTACGGCTAAAGCTTTGTGAACAATCCACGTTTAACAAATTGTCAAAACCATGAAGACAAGGAAAGAGTGCTGTACCCAAGAAGAACGGTCATGACGGTCATCAAGGGAGTTGTGAAAAACTTCAGAGGGCAATGAGGCAATTATTAATCGTATGACATTTATTTATTTCAAGTTTACATATACATACAGAATACAAGCTTGAAAGAGGTATAAAAGT
>NW_007382581.1:21180-28598 GCF_000475195.1 Diaphorina citri | reverse complement strand
TACCTCGGCTGGGATCGAACCCACGCCCTCCTGTTTACCAGGCGAGCGTCTTGACCACTACGCCACCGAGGCAGGAAATGAAAATCTATTAGGAGAGTCCAAATTGTACCTAATCAATTGTCCGACAAAATCACAAAACAAACTTAAAGCAGGAATTGTCTGCAGTGTCATTCCCCACAGCCTTATTTGTATATCCTATAGGTATCGCCACGCCCTCCTGTTTACCAGGCGAGCGTCTTGACCACTACGCCACCGAGGCAGGAAATGAAAATCTATTAGGAGAGTCCAAATTGTAATCAATTGTCCGACAAAATCACAAAACAAACTTAAAGCAGGAATTGTCTGCAGTGTCATTCCCCTCCCCACAGCCTTATATTGTGTATCCTATAGGTATCTGCAAAAGGTTATTTCGTGATTGTTGTACCTCTGCCTTCTGTTTGAAACTTTGACATTCAATATGAATATTAATAGCCCTATTCCAGCTGTTCACTATATCCAGGTTGTGAACGGTTTCCAAATAAGACTGAATAGCGTGCTCGGATGAAGTAAAAGTCGAAATTCATACAGCCTTTTCTATCGTGATTTATCAACAGCTCTCTGTTTTTATGGTTCACATGACTATTTTATTGAATTTTTACATAGATTTGGATTTCGTCTGACATTTTGGGCGTTTAAAATAAAGTATCAATTAGCATGTTATCTTATTGTGAGCTACATTTTCTCTTTCGTCTGGTGGTAGATAATAACTTGGGCATTGGATCACAGGTACTAAGTAGTTTCGTTTCTTTAAGAGAACACCGTAAGAGATCCCCCATAGTACACTGTCGGGCAATGAAAGCGGGACACCCCTACAGCTCTCTGTTTTTATGGTTCACATGACTATTTTATTGAATTTTGACATAGATTTGGATTTCGTCTGACATTTTGAGCGTTTAAAATAAAGTATCAATTAGCATGTTATCTTATTGTGAGCTATATTTTCTCTTTCGTCTGGTGGTAGATAATAACTTGGACATTGGATCACAGGTACTAAGTAGTTTCGTTTCTTTAAGAGAACACCGTAAGAGATGCCCCATAGTACACTGTCGGGCAATGAAAGCGGGACACCCCTATTTTTTTGGTTTTTCTCAAACTGCTGTTCAGTGCTCAATTTTTTCGGTAAAACCATTCTTGATATTTTTGCTGTAAAGTTTAAAACTTATTCCACAAGACCGCATACCTACATACCCTGTGAGTAAAAAAAGAAAAATGAAAAACAATTATCAGTTTTATGCTGAAAATGCATTTTCTAATTTTTACCAGTAGTAAATTAATGTTCTTTGTTCTTTTCTAAAGCACCTGGTTCAAAAATGGTGAAAATATTGAGGAGAAAAAAAGTTACGTTAACATTTTATCTCCAGAAACATACATTTTCAGCATAAAACTCATAATTGTTTTTCATTTTTCTTTTTTTTACTCACAGGGTATGAAGATATGCGGTCTTGTGGAATAAGTTTTAAACTTTACAGCAAAAAATATCAATAATGGTTTTACCGAAAAAATTTGAGCACTGAACAAGAGTTTGAGGAAAACCAAAGAAATAGGGGGGAGAAAAAAAGTTACGTTAACATTTTATCTCCAGAAACATACATTTTCAGCATAAAACTCATAATTGTTTAGACTTATGTAGCGTAGACCCACAGGTGGGCCAATAAATGGTACGTTTTTTAGGTGGGCGAATAAATGGTACACTTACCCTACCTACTTACTTCTAGGAATATATTCAATATATTTTCCCATAACTAGGTATCAGGATAATTCCTTGAGAACTGCTTCATTCAACATTCTATCACCGCTGACAAAGGAAACGTCTGTTCTAGCTCTTTTAACATCATGGCTATCATAATAAGCATAGCAAAACCGAAATGACATCGGGGAAAATCGCAAAGCGAAAGAAGAAGAACTATGTAGGTATTGGGATTATAGGAATATGAAAAGTAGGAGGATTTAGAAGTAGTATACAGATATGGGGGAGGATTCTTGGAAAACCATAGAGTAGTCCTTGGGAACTGGTTCATTCAACATTCTATCACCGCTGACAAAGGAAACGTCTGTTCTAGCTCTTTTAACATCATGGCTATCATAATCATAGCAAAACCGAAATGACATCGGGGAAAATCGCAAAGCGAAAGAAGAAGAACTATGTAGGTATTGGGATTAGAAATATGAAAAGTAGGAGGATTTAGAAGTAGTATACAGATATGGGGGAGGATTCTTGGAAAACCATAGAGTAGTTACCTAGATATATCTCTCATTAACACAAGCTGTGTCCACACATAGTCGACCCCGTCGATCGACGAGGTGAAGAGATGAATCTATGGGTCCACTATGTGTGGACACAGCTTTAGAGTCACTAGAGTTCCACCACTGTCATTGCACTAGTGGGCAGGCATAATTATATGGAAGGCTGAAATTATTAGTTTACCTTTAAAATCAATATTGGGGCTCTCTACTATTTATGGACTTATTGAATTTCGAAAGCCTCCTAGTCACTGACATAGCGTTAGTGATGAGTAGTAATAATAATATGTTCATGGTCAGGCAGTCAGGCAAGGATTTTCTAGTAGTTTTACATATACAGTAGAGCTTGCGAGCTCAGTCTCATGCACGGACTCTGAACAGAGAACAGGATCTTTGTGAAAGAAAGTAGCTATGTCCCTTATGACATAGGGAGAAGAGATTGAATTTCGAAAGCCTCCTAGTCACTGACATAGCGTTAGTGATGAGTAGTAATAATAATATGTTCATGGTCAGGCAGTCAGGCAAGGATTTTCTAGTAGTTTTACATATACAGTAGAGCTTGCGAGCTCAGTCTCATGCACGGACTCTGAACAGAGAACAGGATCTTTGTGAAAGAAAGTAGCTATTATGTCCCTTATGACATAGGGAGAAGAAAGTAGTTTTACATATACAGTAGAGCTTGCGAGCTCAGTCTCATGCACGGACTCTGAACAGAGAACAGGATCTTTGTGAAAGAAAGTAGGTAGCTATGTCCCTTATGACATAGGGAGAAGAGACTGTAGAGAGATAATACTCCCCAACTATGTCAACAAGGAGGATTAGAAAGCACAATCTTACGATCGAAATTTTCGAAATACCTGTGCAAATTTTGCGTCGATCCTAAGAATCGAACCCAGACAAGCAAGCGCATTGCCACTGGATCAACCATCTTTACCAGCACAATGTGTAAAATTGTAAAATCAGATAAGGAATGGTTATGATTGCGCGTCACGGCTGGGATTTAAACCCTCACTCCTATGGTATTTGAGTCACGTACTATACCATGATGGCGGGGCCCTGAACATTCACATTAGAGAGCTTTACGACTTGGCCATTAAACACATTTTACGATCCGTTCTTTTACGTTACGCTATATGAGTTATGGGAAAGTTGGGAACTATGACTACACAGGGGTTTGGTTGTCCGGGGTACAAGGAGTGGGTGAAAGAAAACGGATAGCTCTTCTTGCTTCTATGGGGGTGTTTCTTTAACTTCCTGATAATGTTTACGATCCGTTCTTTTACGTTACGCTATATGAGTTATGGGAAAGTTGGGAACTATGACTGCACAGGGGTTTGGTTGTCCGGGGTACATAATTCGCAGATGGGAGTGGGTGAAAGAAAACGGATAGCTCTTCTTGCTTCTATGGGGGTATTTCTTTAACTTCCTGATAATGCTATGGCGTTCTTCCCTCTTGTTGAGACAAGATCAGATCTCATTTAATGTCTAGCTCTAGAGCTAGAGTATTCAACGATTTACGATCCGTTCTTTTACGTTACGCTATATGAGTTATGGGAAAGTTGGGAACTATGACTGCACAGGGGTTTGGTTGTCCGGGGTACAAGGAGTGGGTGAAAGAAAACGGATAGCTCTTCTTGCTTCTATGGGGGTATTTCTTTAACTTCCTGATAATGTTATGGCGTTCTTCCCTCTTGTTGAGACAAGATCAAATCTCCTTCAATGTCTAGCTCTAGAGCTAGAGTATTCAACGACCCAGTAGATCACAGGAATCGTATAAATGAGAAATTTCCTTTTCTCATTACCTCATATTTTGCTTTGTTTTTCAGACGCTTTCGGAAATAGACAGCTGGGGTATCGACATCTTCCGGATAGCAGAACTATCCAACAATCGACCTTTGACTGCAGTAGCCTATGCCGCATTTCAGGTAAGAATAATAAGTTGGACAAAGCACAAGCTGAATTCTTAATATCCAACAATCGACCTTTGACTGCAGTAGCGTATGCCGCATTTCAGGTAAGAATAATAAGTTGGACAAAGCACAAGCTGAATTCTTAACATGATCAAAATTCCTCCTAATATTTCTAGAAGATTGTTGGTAGTCTTGGCACTATCACAATCACAGCCTCCATAAGAATTTGTCCCTAAATAACCTGGTTTATCAACGTGATATTTAACCACGATTTCGGGAACACCCAAACCGGGCTCCCCCTCTTCAAAATTCAGTAACAGTTTAAAACAAGACTTAAAGTTTAGTTTTAACACGAAACTTTCGCTCGAGTTAAAACTGAAGACTAACTTTGTGAATATAAATTAAAGAGATAAAGTTTAGTATTAAGCTATCATGTATTTCTGCGACAGTAAGCGCTGAACTCTATCGGAATGTTGGAGTGAATAGGCCTTTAGCTCTTCAGTAGATTGTTTAGCTTAATGCAGGATGATAAAGAAAGATACCTATACGATATAAAGATACGCCTAAAGATAAATTAAGATATCTTTAGGCGATGGCCTTTCATTTAAAGCTCTACTATGGCCTAGTTTAAATAAATAATTTATTCTTAGTTATTTTGATAGTTCAGTGGATGTAATGTATAGTGATGTTCCTATCGTAGAATTTTACGTAATGATAGATCAGCCCTCTTACTATACTGAAGCTCGCCGGTTATACCTAATGTATCTTCTGATTTTATCAAGAGTTAGGTATGTATTACATCACCGTCAACTTTTTATAACTTATTATTTTAAACAAATAAAATTTGACTTTTTGAAATGGGAACAATTTTGTCTTTAGGCACTAGGTGGTTTTGTTTTAGGTATGGAACTGTTCAGTCACTAATGTTTAGAGCTTATAATAAAAAGAGAGAGAAATTATTTGCAAGACAAACAGTAAAAATAAAGCTCGACCCCCCCCCCTTCCTCCTCCTCCTAAAACGGACCTGGGATAAGGTTCAGGAGACATGTGTGATGGGTAAATAACAACCTTCTAAGAAATATTTCAGTCCCTTGTAACCAGAAATCTAAATTTAGCTAACATATAGAACGAAACTTAGAAAATGTATAAACGAAAAACAAAGCAAAATAAATCCCAAATTAAATTAAGTTTAATTTGGGATATTTAATGAAGAATACACTTAAAGTCACTTTTTACCATACCCTGCTCTGGTTTCCATTTTTATCGAAGCACAAGTTTTCTACGAAAAACAAAGCAAAATAAATCCCAAATTAAATTAAGTTTAATTTGGGATATTTAATGAAGAATACACTTAAAGTCACTTTTTACCAAACCCTGCTCCAGTTTCCATTTTTATCGAAGCACAAGTTTTCTCATCCTACAGTAGCCGATAGCTTATTCCTTGTTTACTTAGACTCCCACACAACCATCGCCTTGCAAAAGTTGCAAGTGGTGAGAACAGTAAAGATAGCAAAACACAGGGATCAAATAACCAACGCAACCATCGCCTTGCAAAAGTTGCAAGTGGTGAGAACAGTAAAGATAGCAAAACACAGGGATCAAATAACCATTGCATCGCCTGTTTTTTATTTATCTTGCACATTTCTGAAATGTACTTAGTACTCCCACACAACCATCGCCTTGCAAAAGTTGCAAGTGGTGAGAACAGTAAAGATAGCAAAACACAGGGATCAAATAACCGTTGCATCGCCTGTCTTTTATTTATCTTGCACATTTCTGAAATAAGAGTAGTCTTCTTCGCAATATAATGTCAGTCCAGCATTCCCTTCCTCCGAAGTACCCTTTAATTCCCAACTCAGCTCTTTGTCTTCCGCTTTCCTTTTCCCTCTCCATTCTGCCTCCTTTTCTCATTCTCCTTCACCTAACCCTATATTGCTACTTGTCTTTTCACATTTTCTTTATAGGGTACATCTTACTGTCTACACCTGTCTCTTTCTCCTCATTCTTGCACTTTAAGGCTAGTCCTTCAGTCCTTCTTACTTTCTCATCTCTCTACCTCTTTTATTTCCTTCTCTTCCCCCAACACTTTATTTATGACGGACCTAAACGAGGGAGGATTGGAGAGAGAGGACGGAATGAGATTAGGGGCGGGGTTAATGCCTCTCCTAGGGGTTAGCAAGTTTCTAAGATGAAGATTATGTTTGCCCTGAGAGCTTATGGAAGTTACGTCACCAGAGAAAGCGACGTTGTCACGTTTCCTTCTCCAGCGTTGTCATTTTATGCATTGAAAATTCAAGTCATGCTGGGATGAGGGATTTATAATATTTCAAGAAGGTAGTTTGTCTATAAATGTATTGTTGCCGTTGCGTTGGGAAGTTTATTTTCGGAGCCTGATTTCCTTGTCCTTTATTTTAACACAGGCGATCTTGCATCACATCTGACAATTAGTTCAGCGAGGTAGTCATCAGACTACAGTTGACTACAGGACGTTGGTTGTATGGATTATCACAATTTTGTATGCAGATAATCACCTGATATGAAGTTGCCAGTCCTTTAACAAAACAATATTAGTGTGAAGCAAAAGATACATTGACCAAAAATAAAAACGTCTTGAAATAATCCTTACTTTTGATACCTACAAATAAATGCATAAAATACCTAAATCTTTCTCTAAGAAATGCCAAATGATTTTCAAAGGAAATTTCAATGTACTTTGTCCCTCTAATCTAAATGTTCTTGCTAGTTCTTTTATAATAAAATTAACTATTGATGTAATTTATTTTATTATTTAGAATCTTGCCCTATCAAAATATAACATGTAATAAAATACATTATCTTTGTCGTTATTAATACCTAGTTTAAATAAATAATTTATTCTTAGTTATTTTGATAGTTCAGTGGATGTAATGTATAGTGATGTTCCTATCGTAGAATTTTACGTAATGATAGATCAGCCCTCTTACTATACTGAAGCTCGCCGGTTATACCTAATGTATCTTCTGATTTTATCAAGAGTTAGGTATGTATTACATCACCGTCAACTTTTTATAACTTATTATTTTAAACAAATAAAATTTGACTTTTTGTAATGGGAACAATTTTGTCTTTAGGCACTAGGTGGGTTTGTTTTAGGTATGGAACTTATTATTTTAAACAAATAAAATTTGACTTTTTGAAATGGGAACAATTTTGTCTTTAGGCACTAGGTGGTTTTGTTTTAGGTATGGA
>NW_007382581.1:19041-21103 GCF_000475195.1 Diaphorina citri | reverse complement strand
ATTTGGGACCACCTCGAGGGTCAATTAGTTCCAAAAAATAACACATGTTACGAACAATATCATTTCTTCAACCGGAAACAAGGACAAGAGGAGACTTTCCTTCAATTTTACCAAGATCTGAAGAACATATCTAAATACTGTGAATTTGGTGACCAACTAGAAACAATATTAAAGGTACGAATTGTATATGGTATAAAAAATAATCAACTAAGAGAGAGACTCCTCCGAAATCCCATCCTCGTCGCCACGTCATATTGTGTTACGTTATATTATATGTCAGGGAATATAAGAAGAGGGTACATTTATATACATTTAACACTTGAACACTTTATTGGCATTTTACATTTAACATTTTATCACAATTATATTAATTTTACAACACGAGTTACACGAGACATTTTCCAGCAAGCTAACCTCAGATTCCATTTCCAATGAATCCAACAGTGTTGCCAGATGCATGAGGTTTGCAACAGTGTTGCCAGATATGACGTCTCCCCCTTTTAAAAGGGCAGGAGAAAATTATTGCTCTATGTCAATCTTAAGTCTAGTAAACTTTACAATGTCAGAAATACAATTAAATAATTTTGAGAAATATAATATACAATGTCAATGTTTTGTTTACTTCTAATTATAGGGACGGTACCTTATTGGTTTTTTAATAACACGCCCTCGTTTAGTTCTTTGCAAATAATCATGACCGAGTTCATAATCATGCTGGGGAGAAAACCTTTCTATTTGAGGAGAAGATAATGTTTCATTTGTAAGACTACAATAACTGTCATCTGAACAAGGACTATCTGGATTAATTACATTATTACTAGTGTTAGGCATTGACAACAAATCATTTCCAATACTAAGCTTTACAGGGGTAATACTATTGCTAGGTAAAACAGGACTATTACTATTATTAGTAGGTACTAAATTATTCTGGTCATTTACAGGGGTAATACTATTGCTAGGTAAAACAGGACTATTGCTATTATTGGTAGGTACTAAATTATTCTGGTCAATGAGAGTGGCATCACATCTGATAGAATTTTTCAGACTATTGATTTCAAGGAAGTCGTCAAAGTTATCCGGTATGTCACTGTCTGGAAACATGATGGGTGTATGTTTTAAATGGAACGTATTTCTTCTTACCACTGAACCATCCTCCATCCTAACCCAATAAGACCGAGGATATTCAGTTGTTTGGACTATTTTTCCTCTGATCCATCTATGAAGGTCTTTTATTGTCTCAGCTTACTTGTTCGTCGGCTCCGTTGGTAAGTTGCTTAACGTTTTATATAAGTTTAGTGTGGTTGAACATCATACCCTAGACTTTTATTCTTACTAATCCACGATACACAGGCCAAAAAATAATTCCAATTAACACACAGACCGCCTCTTATACGGCCACTTTATTCTTTACACGATTCGACATGAAACTTTTACACCGTAAATATCTCTATTCGTACATAGTTACAACCTTATACTATTTTAGTCTTTGTGCATCTCAACCCGTCCATTTTCATCTTTCTTACATTGATACAATCATGAGTTAGATTACGTCTTTAACCTCTTATGAAGCCGTGAGTAAAATATACACGTTACTGGTTTATGACCTAATACGTACACTTTCAGTTCACCTACATATTGAGTCCATATCCAGCCTCTCTTCTTCCTATAGTAGAAGTACCAACCCCCTTAAACTTCTTACCCATGTTCGTACAGTTCAGCTTCTTAAATATCTCGAACAAGTCTTCCTACGTTATTAGTACCTTGTACCCAAAGTTGACGCTGTATAACACAGATACCAGTGTCATTTCTTCTTTCCAGTGAGTCTAGACGAATCCTAATAGCCAGAAACGAGCTTTAGTACCTACCCTCAATTAATCTTGGTCTGAGAAGAGATATAAATATTATTAAACACAGTGATTTGGGTTAGTCTGGCAAACTTTAGGTGTTGTATAGTATACTTGGTTAGTGTTTATTTTGCTTTTTGATCACTATCTACCGGTCTTGTCTGTTTTAAGCCTTTTGAGGGAGAATACAATCACTTTTACAAGACCAATCTCTCCCC
>NW_007382581.1:10000-13509 GCF_000475195.1 Diaphorina citri | reverse complement strand
CTTTTTTTTTTTTTTTTTTTTTTTTTTTTTTTTACGATCCACTCAAAAAATCTCGAGAATTGATTTGAAATTTGAATTTCTTTAAACGCTGAAACATAAAATCTTACCTGTGCAATTACTGGCACGGCCTAAAGCTGTGCCCTTCCTAAGACACGGCACAATACCTTGCCCGGCACAATCCTTTGTTAACGCCTACTTAAAAAAGAGGGAAAGAAAGGCCCAACCCATCCTTTAGGGCTGTTTGCCCCTACACCTAAGCCTTAAGGTGGTCTTGTTTATAAAGGGCGTACTTACTCGGAGTTTCGGCTGGGCATATCTGTTTTCCGTTTAGCCAGATGGTCTTCACCTTGGGACTGCCTCCATTCGGTTCAAATCGGACCATTATCCGAGTTGTCATAGGTCGACTGGGATCCAGAACTTGCTCCAGGTTGAGGATGGTGAACTCCTTGTTATTCGAAGTGGTCACTTCTCCTAGCCATGACTGAAAATCAATGGAACAGTTGTGCTGACTTAGGTGAGGTTTTAAAGTCAAAGAGCTGCCAGCCTAGTTAGCTTAGTTGGTAGTGCGTCTGCCTTGTAAGCGCTAGGCCGCGGGTTCGATTCCCGCCCGGGGCGGATTTTATCCTGATGGGATAATGTTCGTTCTCGGAACAGCTGGCTTTCTCCTATCCTGTCTTCCTTCTCTCTTCAATTTCGGGAGGATAAGACCATAGCAGTTACAAACCCCACCCCTAGAGTCCACCGTACAAAACATCTAGGGTCCAAGGTACAACATCCTTAGGGTTCAAGGTACAACATCCTTAGGGTTCAAGGTACAACATCCTTAGGGTTCAAGGTACAACATCCTTAGGGTTCAAGGTACAACATCCTTAGGGTTCAAGGTACAACATCCTTAGGGTTCAAGGTACAACATCCTTAGGGTTCAAGGTACAACATCCTTAGGGTTCAAGGTACAACATCCTTAGGGTTCAAGGTACAACATCCTTAGGGTTCAAGGTACAACATCCTTAGGGTTCAAGGTACAACGCCCTGGGGGCCAAGGTACGACGGATAAAAAAGGTGTAAAAAAAAATGTTGGCCAATTTAGTAGAAATTTTGGGAGGTATTAGTTTTCAATGAGTAGATGAAAAAAGCTATAAGGCGTGTAGTCCTATCTCCAACCCTTCAACCCCAAATTTGCCTTCAAAATTTGAAGATTTTTTCCATTTAGAATACATTGCGACCAAGGTACAAAGGGTATGGGTCCAAGGTACATAGGGTAGTTGTACCTTGAACCCCAAAAAGGTGGTGTCGGAAAATTGGGTATATCTCTTAATTAAAAATTAGTAAAACAATCATTGCTAATTGTATAGATAGCCAAGAAAATTTCCTTTCTAAATCAATTAAAATTATGCCAATAACATTAATAGAAAAAATTAAAAAAATCAAAAAGTGATTTTGGGGGCCAAGGTACAACCAGGCACCCTACTTACCTATATAATAATGATTAGATGTGTATTTTACTTTTTATTTTCATCAGGTAGGTAGGTAAGTACATAACTTATAGGTGTATATCCATCTATGTACTTATGTGATGTTTATTATTATTATTATTTAAACTTTTTCCTTCCATCCTCAGCCATTAAAAGCCCAAAAACTTTTTGGGCTTTGGCAATGTCCAAAATATATTGGTCATGGTCTTTGTGACTACCTACTGGGCTTGTAGAACTATGTACAAAAAAAAGACCAACACTTGGGCACTAGGCCTTCAGAGGTTAGGCCGGCTGGCCGGCCACTCAAGTTCAGTTTCATGCAAAACGTGTGTGTGAACGGCCTCTGATTTCCCCTAACATGCTTACCCACAGTTTGGAAACCACTGCATCCATTTTGTCACGTAGCTCCATTTTGGAACTGCAGTTCCATGGTAGTCTGGTAATGACGTGTGGAAGTGGCTTGCAAGACTTGGCAACAGTGTAATGTAAAATCGATTTTCGATAATCGATTAGGAGGTTAGGAGCGATACCGATAGTTATGGCGATAGGTAAATTTTTTTATGCAAAAAATAATACTAAGGTAAAATAAATAAAGGAGAAAACTTACCTAAGTAAGGAGTCAAGAGTTTTAATTGATTATGAAAGGTAATTTCGTCATATATGTTACGTTATGTTATAGGTCAGGGATAATAAGAAGAGGAGGGTACATTAATACATTTAACATTTAAACACTTTATTTTAACATTTATTTTATCACAGTTATAATAATTTTAAGACACGAGTTACACCAGACATTTCCCAGCAATCTAACCTCAGATTCCATTTCCAATAAATCCAACAGTGTTGCCAGATGCATGAGGTTTGCAACAGTGTTGCCAGATATGACGTCTCCCCCTTTTAAAGGGGCCAGGAGAAAATTATTGCTTTATGTCAATCTTAAGTCTAGTAAACTTTACAATGTCAGAAATACAATTAAATAATTTTGAGAAATATAATATACAATGTCAATGTTTTGTTTACTTCTAATTATAGGGACGGTACCTTATTGGTTTTTTAATAACACGCCCTAGTTTAGTTCTTTGCAAATAATCATGACCGAGTTCATAATCATGCTGGGGAGAAAACCTTTCTATTTGAGGAGAAGATAATGTTTCATTTGTAAGACTACAATAACTGTCATCTGAACAAGGACTATCTGGATTAATTACATTATTACTAGTGTTAGGCATTGACAACAAATCATTTCCAATACTAGGCTTTACAGGGGTAATACTATTGCTAGGTAAAACAGGACTATTACTATTATTAGTAGGTACTAAATTATTCTGGTCATTTACAGGGTTAATACTATTGCTAGGTAAAACAGGACTATTACTATTATTAGTAGGTACTAAATTATTCTGGTCATTTACAGGGTTAATACTATTGCTAGGTAAAACAGGACTATTACTATTATTAGTAGGTACTAAATTATTCTGGTCATTTACAGGGTTAATACTATTGCTAGGTAAAACAGGACTATTACTATTATTAGTAGGTACTAAATTATTCTGGTCATTTACAGGGTTAATACTATTGCTAGGTAAAACAGGACTATTACTATTATTAGTAGGTACTAAATTATTCTGGTCATTTACAGGGTTAATACTATTGCTAGGTAAAACAGGACTATTACTATTATTAGTAGGTACTAAATTATTCTGGTCAATGAGAGTGGCATCACATCTGATGGAATTTTTCAGACTATTGATTTCAAAGAAGTCGTCAAAGTTATCCGGTATGTCACTGTCTGGAAACATGATGGGTGTATGTTTTAAATGGAACGTATTTCTTCTTACCACTGAACCATCCTCCATCCTAACCCAATAAGACCGAGGATATTCAGTTGTTTGGACTATTTTTCCTCTGATCCATCTATTCCCCTCTCTAACCAGGACATTTTCACCCTATATGAAAGAAGGATTTGACGAAATATCTCTCTTGCTCTTCCTTCCCCTATCGTTGTAGTTTGCAATACTTGGTGTATTGTATGAGATT
>NW_007382581.1:0-3329 GCF_000475195.1 Diaphorina citri | reverse complement strand
CTTTTTTTTTTTTTTTTTTTTTTTTTTTTTTTTACGATCCACTCAAAAAATCTCGAGAATTGATTTGAAATTTGAATTTCTTTAAACGCTGAAACATAAAATCTTACCTGTGCAATTACTGGCACGGCCTAAAGCTGTGCCCTTCCTAAGACACGGCACAATACCTTGCCCGGCACAATCCTTTGTTAACGCCTACTTAAAAAAGAGGGAAAGAAAGGCCCAACCCATCCTTTAGGGCTGTTTGCCCCTACACCTAAGCCTTAAGGTGGTCTTGTTTATAAAGGGCGTACTTACTCGGAGTTTCGGCTGGGCATATCTGTTTTCCGTTTAGCCAGATGGTCTTCACCTTGGGACTGCCTCCATTCGGTTCAAATCGGACCATTATCCGAGTTGTCATAGGTCGACTGGGATCCAGAACTTGCTCCAGGTTGAGGATGGTGAACTCCTTGTTATTCGAAGTGGTCACTTCTCCTAGCCATGACTGAAAATCAATGGAACAGTTGTGCTGACTTAGGTGAGGTTTTAAAGTCAAAGAGCTGCCAGCCTAGTTAGCTTAGTTGGTAGTGCGTCTGCCTTGTAAGCGCTAGGCCGCGGGTTCGATTCCCGCCCGGGGCGGATTTTATCCTGATGGGATAATGTTCGTTCTCGGAACAGCTGGCTTTCTCCTATCCTGTCTTCCTTCTCTCTTCAATTTCGGGAGGATAAGACCATAGCAGTTACAAACCCCACCCCTAGAGTCCACCGTACAAAACATCTAGGGTCCAAGGTACAACATCCTTAGGGTTCAAGGTACAACATCCTTAGGGTTCAAGGTACAACATCCTTAGGGTTCAAGGTACAACATCCTTAGGGTTCAAGGTACAACATCCTTAGGGTTCAAGGTACAACATCCTTAGGGTTCAAGGTACAACATCCTTAGGGTTCAAGGTACAACATCCTTAGGGTTCAAGGTACAACATCCTTAGGGTTCAAGGTACAACATCCTTAGGGTTCAAGGTACAACATCCTTAGGGTTCAAGGTACAACGCCCTGGGGGCCAAGGTACGACGGATAAAAAAGGTGTAAAAAAAAATGTTGGCCAATTTAGTAGAAATTTTGGGAGGTATTAGTTTTCAATGAGTAGATGAAAAAAGCTATAAGGCGTGTAGTCCTATCTCCAACCCTTCAACCCCAAATTTGCCTTCAAAATTTGAAGATTTTTTCCATTTAGAATACATTGCGACCAAGGTACAAAGGGTATGGGTCCAAGGTACATAGGGTAGTTGTACCTTGAACCCCAAAAAGGTGGTGTCGGAAAATTGGGTATATCTCTTAATTAAAAATTAGTAAAACAATCATTGCTAATTGTATAGATAGCCAAGAAAATTTCCTTTCTAAATCAATTAAAATTATGCCAATAACATTAATAGAAAAAATTAAAAAAATCAAAAAGTGATTTTGGGGGCCAAGGTACAACCAGGCACCCTACTTACCTATATAATAATGATTAGATGTGTATTTTACTTTTTATTTTCATCAGGTAGGTAGGTAAGTACATAACTTATAGGTGTATATCCATCTATGTACTTATGTGATGTTTATTATTATTATTATTTAAACTTTTTCCTTCCATCCTCAGCCATTAAAAGCCCAAAAACTTTTTGGGCTTTGGCAATGTCCAAAATATATTGGTCATGGTCTTTGTGACTACCTACTGGGCTTGTAGAACTATGTACAAAAAAAAGACCAACACTTGGGCACTAGGCCTTCAGAGGTTAGGCCGGCTGGCCGGCCACTCAAGTTCAGTTTCATGCAAAACGTGTGTGTGAACGGCCTCTGATTTCCCCTAACATGCTTACCCACAGTTTGGAAACCACTGCATCCATTTTGTCACGTAGCTCCATTTTGGAACTGCAGTTCCATGGTAGTCTGGTAATGACGTGTGGAAGTGGCTTGCAAGACTTGGCAACAGTGTAATGTAAAATCGATTTTCGATAATCGATTAGGAGGTTAGGAGCGATACCGATAGTTATGGCGATAGGTAAATTTTTTTATGCAAAAAATAATACTAAGGTAAAATAAATAAAGGAGAAAACTTACCTAAGTAAGGAGTCAAGAGTTTTAATTGATTATGAAAGGTAATTTCGTCATATATGTTACGTTATGTTATAGGTCAGGGATAATAAGAAGAGGAGGGTACATTAATACATTTAACATTTAAACACTTTATTTTAACATTTATTTTATCACAGTTATAATAATTTTAAGACACGAGTTACACCAGACATTTCCCAGCAATCTAACCTCAGATTCCATTTCCAATAAATCCAACAGTGTTGCCAGATGCATGAGGTTTGCAACAGTGTTGCCAGATATGACGTCTCCCCCTTTTAAAGGGGCCAGGAGAAAATTATTGCTTTATGTCAATCTTAAGTCTAGTAAACTTTACAATGTCAGAAATACAATTAAATAATTTTGAGAAATATAATATACAATGTCAATGTTTTGTTTACTTCTAATTATAGGGACGGTACCTTATTGGTTTTTTAATAACACGCCCTAGTTTAGTTCTTTGCAAATAATCATGACCGAGTTCATAATCATGCTGGGGAGAAAACCTTTCTATTTGAGGAGAAGATAATGTTTCATTTGTAAGACTACAATAACTGTCATCTGAACAAGGACTATCTGGATTAATTACATTATTACTAGTGTTAGGCATTGACAACAAATCATTTCCAATACTAGGCTTTACAGGGGTAATACTATTGCTAGGTAAAACAGGACTATTACTATTATTAGTAGGTACTAAATTATTCTGGTCAATGAGAGTGGCATCACATCTGATGGAATTTTTCAGACTATTGATTTCAAGGAAGTCGTCAAAGTTATCCGGTATGTCACTGTCTGGAAACATGATGGGTGTATGTTTTAAATGGAACGTATTTCTTCTTACCACTGAACCATCCTCCATCCTAACCCAATAAGACCGAGGATATTCAGTTGTTTGGACTATTTTTCCTCTGATCCATCTATCCCCCTCTCTAACCAGGACATTTTCATTAACATGAAAGGGAGTTTCCAATTTTGTCTTTCTATCATAATACTGTTTTTGTTTTATTTGTGATTGTTTCATATTTGATTTCAAATTATTATGAACTTTACCCAGGTCTGAAATTGGTTTTAGTTTCTCATTATTTATTAAGATTTTGGTTCTAATTAATCTACCCATCATGATTTCAGAAGGCGATAATCCTAATGCTGGAATCTTCGTAGCTCTATATTCTGTTAATAAATCTATGTAATCATTTTGAGAGAAATCTGATTTTTTAAGAATGTTTTTACAAATT
>NW_007382580.1:9749-24614 GCF_000475195.1 Diaphorina citri | reverse complement strand
GGGGGGTCCAAATACTAACTGTAAAAATTTGTCCAAATACTGGACAAATTTTTACAGTAAAGGAGAAAAATGAAGCTCGAGGGGGGGTGGGGGGCCCTAAATACGGGCCTAGATAGTGTACTTATATCTTGCTTTCGAAATAATCTTGAGTGCGAAAAAATTTGGGGCGGGTTATCTTCGATTTTTTTTTCTTCCTTCAATATTCCTATCCCACTTCCGTTTAAAATAAAGCCCACTAAAAACCCAAAGACGATATGTCGAAGACAACATTAGCTCTTGCTCTTGGCTGTTACCAAAAAAACACTTGTGCCCTAAATCACCAAAGTATGGAAAAGTATTTAGATTAAAAACCCAAAGACGATATGTCGAAGACAACATTAGCTCTTGCTCTTGGCTGTTACCAAAAAACACTTGGAAATATTTTTTAAAACATCAAAAAGGCTGTTGGAGTAAAGGAATAGACCCTTGTAAGCGCTAGGTCACGGGTTTGATTTCCGCCCTCGATGTGATTCGTCCAAATTCAAAATTCTGCTTTTCCATTGGCTATTACACTTGTAAGATACTTTTCCATACTTTGGTGATTTAGGTCATTGGAAATATTTTTTAAAACATTAAAAAGACTGTCGGAGTAAAGGAATAGACCCTTGTAAGCGCTAGGTCACGGGTTTGATTTCCGCCCGGAGCGGATTTTATCCCAAAACAGATAATGTTCGTTCCTAAAACGACTGGCCTTCTCCTATCCTGTCTTCCTTCTCTTTTCGCTTTCGGGACGATAAGACCTTGGCAGTTACAGATCCCTCTATCAAACCTCTTGAAAAAAGAAGATATGTATCTCGAAGACAAGGTAAACTTTCGGCTAGTACCAAAAACAGTTAGAATTATTCTTCAAAACATTCAAAAAGGCTGTCAGAGTAATGGAGTCGACATGAAAACGGCGATTAAAAACCCAAAGACGATATGTCGAAGACAACATTAGCTCTTGCTCTTGGCTGTTACCAAAAAACACTTGGAAATATTTTTTAAAATATTAAAAAGGCTGTCGGAGTAAAGGAATAGACCCTTGTAAGCGCTAGGTCACGGGTTTGATTTCCGCCTGGAGCGGATTTTATCCTGAAGGGATAATGTTCGTTCCTAAAACGACTGGCCTTCTCCTATCCTGTCTTCCTTCTCTTTTCGCTTTCGGGACGATAAGACCTTGGCAGTTACAGATCCCTCTATCAAACCTCTTGAAAAAAGAAGATATGTATCTCGAAGACAAGGTAAACTTTAGGCTAGTACCAAAAACATTTAAAATTATTCTTCAAAACATTCAAAAAGGCTGTCAGAGTAATGGAGTCGACATGGAAACGGCCCCGAATTTTCGCACTCAAGTGTACATAGGTCTACGTAAATTAAATTTCTTTAATCGATTAAAAAATATTCCTTCATAAGTGACGTGTACTTTGTATTGTAAATTATAAAATAATTTATAATAAACTATATAAATTACTTTTTGTGTTTTCTAAAAGTGTTTGTTGTTTGGACAATTTTTTTTTTTCATTCCCAGGGGGATCCTTTTTCCGTTCATCACACAATCAGGTAGACCTGATCAGGCCTAGTGGGTGACTTTTAGAAATAGAAACCCTACGGAAGCTTATTGAAAAAGGGAAGGAAACATAGACAAGTTCAGTAAAATCATGTAAAAACGATTCCATCCTTTTTCCGTTCATCACACAATCAGGTAGACCTGATCAGGCCTAGTGGGTGACTTTTAGAAATAGAAACCCTACGGAAGCTTATTAAAAAAGGGAAGGAAACATAAACAAGTTCAGTAAAATCATGTAAAAACGATTCTAGTCTGCTGTGATAGGAAGGATTTGTATTTTATACACACAATTTACACTATAAATAAATACAAAAAGTATACACTGATAAGATACCTGCCTTTGCAGTGGACAAGACGTTCCCCTCGTAAACAGGAAGACGCGGGTTCGATCCGAGGAGAGGCATGGATAGGGCCTTTACTTTTTTTTCATTTGGACTAACCCACATTTTTGTACATTCCAAATTCTAACTCCTTGTATCTTGAAAAGGTCAAAATTTTGATATGTTACCTGCCTCGGCGGTGTAGTGGTCAATACGCTCGCCTGGCAATCAGGAGGGCGTGGGTTCAATCCCAGCCGAGGTATGAAATCCTCAACATTGTTCGAGAATTTGACCACAATAACAGTAGTCTACTGCTGGGCTGAAGGAATTCAACCACTAATGGAGCTCTAAGGGTTAGGTGGTAGAGAACGTCTCCGGCGCGGCGCTAAACTCGCCAAAGTCATCTTCCACTCAAGAATCTATTATTATTAATTATTAACATATTTATGTAGATTCGAGACCTCAAATATTTTTGTGAAGTTTATAAGAAATTTCAGAACATTGAGGGCACATCCGATAGTGATAATTTTGATCTTACCTACTCGCCTTATACTATCCGTTCGTTTCTGTACATCTTCCTCTTCCTCGACTTCTTCTTCATCCTCCATTTCTTCTTCAACCTCTTGTTCTACTTCTTCCTCGTTGAGGTCACATCCATTCATTTGTAACCTCTTCAATGAGGTCACATTACCTTCTTGATCTTAGTTGGTCTCTCTTCACCTCTTTTTAAAAAAAACTTTTATTTTGTCATTTGGTGGATTGGTTGATCAACCGCTGCACCGGCTGTGAGTCTTATTTTCAAAAAAAACTTTTGGTACATCTTCCTCTTCCTCAACTTCTTCTTCATCCTCCATTTCTTCTTCTACTTCTTCCTCGTTGAGGTCACATCCATTCATTTGTGACCTCTTCAATGAGGTCACATTACCTTCTTGATCTTAGTTGGTCTCTCTTCACCTCTTTACTCTCCATTCGTTCCTGTACTACATCTTCCTCTTCCTCAACTTCTTCTTCATCCTCCATTTCTTCTTCTTCTTCTTCTTCTTCTTCTTCTTCTACTTCTTCAATTTCCTCTTCTTCCACTTCTTCTTCCTCCTCCTCTTCATACACAGGTTCCCCCCCCTGGAGTCCATATCCCATAGGTTGCGACAACGCCCCCTGATACCCCCCTGTGTATCCCCCAATGGGTTCCGTCAACAGGGGTGCCCCCAGGGCCCAAGGGAGGGGCTGCCACGGCTCTTGTATTTGTGACACCTCAACTTCTATTTCTTCTTCAACCTCTTCTTCTTCTTCGTTGAGGTCACATTCATTTGTAACCTCTTCAGTGAGGTCACATTATCTTCTTGATCTCTTAGTTGGTCTCTCTTCACCTCATTACTTTCCATTCGTTCCTGTACTACATCTTCCTCTTCCTCAACTTCTTCTTCATCCTCCATTTCTTCTTCTTGTTCGTTGAGGTCACATTCATTTGTAACCTCTTCAGTGCTGTCACATTATCTTTTTGATCTTAGCTGGCCTCGCCTTATCTTTCTATCATTCGTTCGTTTCTGTTCATCTTCTTCTTGAATTTCCTCAACTTCTTCTTTTTCCTCCTCTTCTTCAATTTCCTCTTCTTCCACTTCTTCTTCCTCCTCCTCTTCATACACAGGTTCCCCCCCCTGGAGTCCATATCCCATAGGTTGCGACAACGCCCCCTGATACCCCCCTGTGTATCCCCCAATGAGTTCCGTCAACAGGGGTGCCCCCTGGAGCCCCCCCCGGAGCCCAAAGGAGGGGCTGCAACGGCTATTGTATTTGTGACACAAACGTGAGGCCTAATTCATTTTACTCATCTTCTTCGAACTCTTCATTGTCTATGCTCTCTTCTGAGCTTTCTTCTTCCAAGTTCTCTTCTGAGAATTCTTCCAAACTTTCTTGCCGACTTTCTCTCGTCGGCCGACCTCGTTTCATCTGTCGTGACGCCGGTAATACCGGCTGTTCTACTTCTTTGCTGTTTTTCTGTCGTGATGGCAATACCGGCCGTTCTACTCCTTTGCCGTTCTTGGCTCGCTGTTTGACTGTCCGATTGTCGGCATTTTCCTCGCTTTCTTGCCGACTATCTCGCGTTGTCGGCCTGCCTCGTTTGGTCTGTCGTGACGGCATTGTCGGCCGTTCCACTCCTTTGGCGTTCTTGGACCGTCCCACTCGTTGTGTGTTCTTGTTTTCGGTCATTTCTTCTTCGTTGAGGTCACATTCATTTGTAACCTCTTCAGTGAGGTCACATTATCTTTTTGATCTTAGCTGGCCTCGCCTTATCTTTCTATTATTCGTTCGTTTCTGTTCATCTTCTTCTTGAATTTCCTCTACTTCTTCTTTTTCCTCCTCTTCTTCTACTTCTTCAATTTCCTCTTCTTCCACTTCTTCTTCCTCCTCCTCCTCCTCCTCCTCTTCATACACAGGTTCATATACCCCATCCATGGGCTCACTCACGGGCGGCCTATACCCATAAATGGGATTGTACAAGGGCGCATAGCCAGGTTGCGCCAAGGGGGTACTCTGATAGAGTCCACCTGTATAACCCATAGGCTGCGCCAGGGGCTGATAGATACCACCTGTATAACCCATAGGCTGCGTCAGGGGTTGATAGATACCACCTGTATATCCCCCAATGGGTTGATAGCCAGGTTGCGCCAAGGGGGTACTCTGATAGAGTCCACCTGTATAACCCATAGGCTGCGCCAGGGGCTGATAGATACCACCTGTAAATCCCCCAATGGGTTGTGTCAATAGGGGTGTCCCCTGGAATACATATCCCATAGGTTGCGACAACGCCCCCTGATACCCCCCTGTGTATCCCCCAATGAGTTCCGTCAACAGGGGTGCCCCCTGGAGCCCCCCCCGGAGCCCAAAGGAGGGGCTGCAACGGCTATTGTATTTGTGACACAAACGTGAGGCCTAATTCATTTTACTCATCTTCTTCGAACTCTTCATTGTCTATGCTCTCTTCTGAGCTTTCTTCTTCCAAGTTCTCTTCTGAGAATTCTTCCAAACTTTCTTGCCGACTTTCTCTCGTCGGATTTTTCATGGTTTTTTTTTTTTTTTTTTTTTTTTCAATATTCTGTTTTTTCTTCTCTTTCAAGGGTGTACATTTTGAGCCAGAGACAAATGGAGAGAGTTTGCCAACCAATCCCCAGATGGAAGAAGTAGATAGATAGACCTATACATTTAGCAGGTAAGCAGGTAGGTATATACTAAAAGACAAAGTACCTAAGTACCCACCATTGTTTATTACTTGCACTTTTTTTTAAAAAATAGATGTTTCAACTTACACTTTGATTTGATTCTCAGATGCCTGGCTTTCTCCTATCCTGTCTTCCTTCTCTCTTCGATTTCGGGACGATAAGACCATAGCAGTTACAGTTCCCTCTGTCAAAAAAAGACGTCTTATCCAAGGCAGTCCCCGCCCGGAGATCCGATCGGGGGACTATTTTATCTCCGGAGTCATGGAAAATTATTTAGATACCTAATTTCTTTAGAAGAGCTAAGGTAGAAGAGAGGTCCCACATTGACGTTTTTATATATATATATATCAGTACTTTTTTTGTGAAGGCCAACTCTTGACGTTAATTTTTCAACACGAAGTGTTTTTTGGGGGGATATCACTATTTTTTGTTGTACAAGTACATAAACATTTAGGAAAATAAATTAACTAATTTTTAAATGGGTACCTACGTAGTTGCTACAAAAGTAAGTAGGTATATTCAATATTTAGGTAGGTATGTACCAATTAAGAGTATCAAATAATAAATATAATTCATGAATAGTTAACTCATGCATAATAGGTAGGTATGTGTTGAAAAAGTTTTGACTATCTTGGAAATTAAACCCGGATATTTCTCTCTCAAAAGTGATTTCAATTCAGAAAATCTCCAATAGGTCAGAGATTAAGGTAGTGGTTAGGTTATACATACATAGGGCTAGGCTATAGGTTAGGCTAAGCTTGAAAAATAGAACAAAAAAATTCGAAAGAAATCTTTTTTTTTTCCCCCTTTCTATTGTTCAAGCTTAGCCAACCTATCCTAGACACAATAATTCCCATTTGGGTTTTAACTAAATGGGAAGTATTGTGTCTCATAAGGCCTTATCGTCCCGAAATCGAAGAGAGAAGGAAAAAAGGATAGGAGAGAGCCAGCTGTTCCGAGAACGAACATTATTCGCTCAGGATAAAATACGCCTTAGTTCGGAATCGAACCCGTGGCCTAGCGATTACTAGGCAGACGCGCTACCAACCAAGCTATGTAACTAGGGCTGGCACAATCATCTTTTGTATGTAGTTTTCGAAACGAAGAAAATATCTGACGTGCTCAGCACAATATTACTACATCTTCCTCTTCCTCAACTTCTTCTTCATCCTCCATTTCTTCTTCAACCTCTTCTTCTTCTTCGTTGAGGTCACATTCATTTGCAAACTCTTCAGTGAGGTCACATTATCTTTTTGATCTTAGCTGGCCTCGCCTTATCTTTCTATTATTCGTTCGTTTCTGTTCTTCTTGAATTTCCTCAACTTCTTCTTTTTCCTCCTCTTCTTCTACTTCTTCAGTTTCCTCTTCTTCCACTTCTTCTTCTTCCTCTTCCTCCTCCTCTTCATACACAGGTTCATATACCCCATCCATGGGCTCACTCACGGGCGGCCTATACCCATAAATGGGATTGTACAAGGGCGCATAGCCAGGTTGCGCCAAGGGGGTACTCTGATAGAGTCCACCTGTATAACCCATAGGCTGCGCCAAGGGCTGATAGATACCACCTGTAAATCCCCCATTTCCTTTTTTTTTTTTTTTTTTTTTTTTTTTTTTTTTTTTTTTTTTTTTTTTTTTTTTTTTTTTTTTTTTTTTTTTTACCAGTGTAGTTGGTAGCGAGTCCGCCTTGTAAGTGCTAGGCCGCGGGTTCGATTCTCGCCCGAGGCAGATTTTTTTCCAAAAAATGACATGTTTAGGAGAGTCATGGGGAATTACTAAAATACAAAGAAAGAAATTGGCTATGTACTATAAATAGTACATAAGCACTTACACATTATTATTTTACAACTGCCTACTAAGAAGAAGATAACGTAGGTACCTACCTACATGAAAATCATTTTGTCCGATTGTCGGCATTTTCCTCGCTTTCTTGCCGACTATCTCGCGTTGTCGGCCTGCCTCGTTTGGTCTGTCGTGACGGCATTGTCGACCGTTCCACTCCTTTGGCGTTCTTGGACCGTCCCACTCTTTGTGTGTTCTGGTTTTCCGTCATTTCTTCTTCTTCTTCCTCGAAAAAAACGGAAAACCAGAGAAATGACGGAAAACGAGAGCACACAACGAGTGGGACGGTCCAAGAACGCCAAAGGAGTGAAATGAGAAACAATCCCATTTATGGGTATAGGCCGCCCGTGAGTGAGCCCATGGATGGGGTATATGAACCTGTGTATGAAGAGGAGGAGGAAGAAGAAGAAGTTGAGGAAATTCAAGAAGAAGATGAACAGAAACGAACGACTAATAGAAAGATAAGGCGAGGCCAGCTAAGATCAAAAAGATAATGTGACCTCACTGAAGAGGTTACAAATGAATGTGACCTCAACGAAGAAGAAGAAGAGGTTGAAGAAGAAATGGAGGATGAAGAAGAAGTTGAGAAAGAGGAAGATGTAGTACAGGAACGAATGGAAAGTAAAGAGGTGAAAAGAGACCATATAAGATCAAGAAGGTAATGTGACCTCATTGAAGAGGTTACAAATGAATGGATGTGACCTCAACGAGGAAGAAGTAGAAGAAGAGGTTGAAGAAGAAATGGAGGATGAAGAAGAAGTTGAGGAAGAGGAAGATGTACAGAAACGAACGGATTGTAGAGAGATAAGGCGAGGCCACCTAAGATCAAAATTATCACTATTGGATGTGCCCTCAATGTTATGAAATTTCTTATAAACTTTACAAAAATATTTGAGGTCTCGAATCTACATAAATATGTTAATAATTAATAATAATGGATTCTTGAGTGGAAGATGACTTTGGCGAGTTTAGCGCCGCGCCGGAGACGTTCTCTACCACCTAACCCTTAGAGCTCCATTAGTGGTTATGTGGTCAAATTCTCAAATAAATGAGGATGAAATTTCATGCCTCTCCTCGGATCGAACCCGCGTCTTCCTGTTTACGAGGGGAACGTCTTGTCCCCTGTTTACGAGGGGAACGTCTTGTCCACTGCAAAGGCAGGTATATTCGTTCTCATACCTCGGCTGGGATTGAACCCACGCCCTCCTGATTGCCAGGCGAGCGTATTGACCACTACACCGCCGAGGCAGGTAACATATCAAAGTTTTGACCTTTTCAAGATACAAGGAGTTAGAATTTGGAATGTACAAAAATGTGGGTTAGTCCAAATGAAAAAAAAGTAAAGGCCCTATTTCAGTTACCAAAAGGGAACCTTTATACACGCGAAAATTTACGGTATGCGTTGTGTATGTAACTTTATTATTATAATAACAAACAAGTGCAAGGAAGAAAAAAAGTAATGTACAGAATAATAAATAAATAATGATTTTTTTTTTTTAGTTATTTAATTGGCCAGGTCTAAGGTCTCATGTTGACTTTATGTTGGTGTAAAAAACTGCAATATACTAACAGACTGCATATTTTGAGAAGAAAAAAAAAATTAAATCGTAATGGATGATTACATTTACAACATGAGCTTCTGAAAAATTTTCCTCCTCTTCTTCTACTTCTTCAATTTCCTCTTCTTCCACTTCTTCTTCCTCCTCCTCTTCATACACAGGTTCCCCCCCCTGGAGTCCATATCCCATAGGTTGCGACAACGCCCCCTGATACCCCCCTGTGTATCCCCCAATGAGTTCCGTCAACAGGGGTGCCCCCTGGAGCCCCCCCCGGAGCCCAAAGGAGGGGCTGCAACGGCTATTGTATTTGTGACACAAACGTGAGGCCTAATTCATTTTACTCATCTTCTTCGAACTCTTCATTGTCTATGCTCTCTTCTGAGCTTTCTTCTTCCAAGTTCTCTTCTGAGAATTCTTCCAAACTTTCTTGCCGACTTTCTCTCGTCGGCCGACCTCGTTTCATCTGTCGTGACGCCGGTAATACCGGCTGTTCTACTTCTTTGCTGTTTTTCTGTCGTGATGGCAATACCGGCCGTTCTACTCCTTTGCCGTTCTTGGCTCGCTGTTTGACTGTCCGATTGTCGGCATTTTCCTCGCTTTCTTGCCGACTATCTCGCGTTGTCGGCCTGCGTCGTTTGGTCTGTCGTGACGGCATTGTCGGCCGTTCCACTCCTTTGGCGTTCTTGGACCGTCCCACTCGTTGTGTGTTCTTGTTTTCGGTCATTTCTTCTTCGTTGAGGTCACATTCATTTGTAATCTCTTCAGTGAGGTCACATTATCTTTTTGATCTTAGCTGGCCTCGCCTTATCTTTCTATTATTCGTTCGTTTCTGTTCATCTTCTTCTTGAATTTCCTCTACTTCTTCTTTTTCCTCCTCTTCTTCTACTTCTTCAATTTCCTCTTCTTCCACTTCTTCTTCCTCCTCCTCTTCATACACAGGTTCCCCCCCCTGGAGTCCATATCCCATAGGTTGCGACAACGCCCCCTGATACCCCCCTGTGTATCCCCCAATGAGTTCCGTCAACAGGGGTGCCCCCTGGAGCCCCCCCCGGAGCCCAAAGGAGGGGCTGCAACGGCTATTGTATTTGTGACACAAACGTGAGGCCTAATTCATTTTACTCATCTTCTTCGAACTCTTCATTGTCTATGCTCTCTTCTGAGCTTTCTTCTTCCAAGTTCTCTTCTGAGAATTCTTCCAAACTTTCTTGCCGACTTTCTCTCGTCGGCCGACCTCGTTTCATCTGTCGTGACGCCGGTAATACCGGCTGTTCTACTTCTTTGCTGTTTTTCTGTCGTGATGGCAATACCGGCCGTTCTACTCCTTTGCCGTTCTTGGCTCGCTGTTTGACTGTCCGATTGTCGGCATTTTCCTCGCTTTCTTGCCGACTATCTCGCGTTGTCGGCCTGCGTCGTTTGGTCTGTCGTGACGGCATTGTCGGCCGTTCCACTCCTTTGGCGTTCTTGGACCGTCCCACTCGTTGTGTGTTCTTGTTTTCGGTCATTTCTTCTTCGTTGAGGTCACATTCATTTGTAATCTCTTCAGTGAGGTCACATTATCTTTTTGATCTTAGCTGGCCTCGCCTTATCTTTCTATTATTCGTTCGTTTCTGTTCATCTTCTTCTTGAATTTCCTCTACTTCTTCTTTTTCCTCCTCTTCTTCTACTTCTTCAATTTCCTCTTCTTCCACTTCTTCTTCCTCCTCCTCTTCATACACAGGTTCCCCCCCCTGGAGTCCATATCCCATAGGTTGCGACAACGCCCCCTGATACCCCCCTGTGTATCCCCCAATGAGTTCCGTCAACAGGGGTGCCCCCTGGAGCCCCCCCCGGAGCCCAAAGGAGGGGCTGCAACGGCTATTGTATTTGTGACACAAACGTGAGGCCTAATTCATTTTACTCATCTTCTTCGAACTCTTCATTGTCTATGCTCTCTTCTGAGCTTTCTTCTTCCAAGTTCTCTTCTGAGAATTCTTCCAAACTTTCTTGCCGACTTTCTCTCGTCGGCCGACCTCGTTTCATCTGTCGTGACGCCGGTAATACCGGCTGTTCTACTTCTTTGCTGTTTTTCTGTCGTGATGGCAATACCGGCCGTTCTACTCCTTTGCCGTTCTTGGCTCGCTGTTTGACTGTCCGATTGTCGGCATTTTCCTCGCTTTCTTGCCGACTATCTCGCGTTGTCGGCCTGCGTCGTTTGGTCTGTCGTGACGGCATTGTCGGCCGTTCCACTCCTTTGGCGTTCTTGGACCGTCCCACTCGTTGTGTGTTCTTGTTTTCGGTCATTTCTTCTTCGTTGAGGTCACATTCATTTGTAATCTCTTCAGTGAGGTCACATTATCTTTTTGATCTTAGCTGGCCTCGCCTTATCTTTCTATTATTCGTTCGTTTCTGTTCATCTTCTTCTTGAATTTCCTCTACTTCTTCTTTTTCCTCCTCTTCTTCTACTTCTTCAATTTCCTCTTCTTCCACTTCTTCTTCCTCCTCCTCTTCATACACAGGTTCCCCCCCCTGGAGTCCATATCCCATAGGTTGCGACAACGCCCCCTGATACCCCCCTGTGTATCCCCCAATGAGTTCCGTCAACAGGGGTGCCCCCTGGAGCCCCCCCCGGAGCCCAAAGGAGGGGCTGCAACGGCTATTGTATTTGTGACACAAACGTGAGGCCTAATTCATTTTACTCATCTTCTTCGAACTCTTCATTGTCTATGCTCTCTTCTGAGCTTTCTTCTTCCAAGTTCTCTTCTGAGAATTCTTCCAAACTTTCTTGCCGACTTTCTCTCGTCGGCCGACCTCGTTTCATCTGTCGTGACGCCGGTAATACCGGCTGTTCTACTTCTTTGCTGTTTTTCTGTCGTGATGGCAATACCGGCCGTTCTACTCCTTTGCCGTTCTTGGCTCGCTGTTTGACTGTCCGATTGTCGGCATTTTCCTCGCTTTCTTGCCGACTATCTCGCGTTGTCGGCCTGCGTCGTTTGGTCTGTCGTGACGGCATTGTCGGCCGTTCCACTCCTTTGGCGTTCTTGGACCGTCCCACTCGTTGTGTGTTCTTGTTTTCGGTCATTTCTTCTTCGTTGAGGTCACATTCATTTGTAATCTCTTCAGTGAGGTCACATTATCTTTTTGATCTTAGCTGGCCTCGCCTTATCTTTCTATTATTCGTTCGTTTCTGTTCATCTTCTTCTTGAATTTCCTCTACTTCTTCTTTTTCCTCCTCTTCTTCTACTTCTTCAATTTCCTCTTCTTCCACTTCTTCTTCCTCCTCCTCTTCATACACAGGTTCCCCCCCCTGGAGTCCATATCCCATAGGTTGCGACAACGCCCCCTGATACCCCCCTGTGTATCCCCCAATGAGTTCCGTCAACAGGGGTGCCCCCTGGAGCCCCCCCCGGAGCCCAAAGGAGGGGCTGCAACGGCTATTGTATTTGTGACACAAACGTGAGGCCTAATTCATTTTACTCATCTTCTTCGAACTCTTCATTGTCTATGCTCTCTTCTGAGCTTTCTTCTTCCAAGTTCTCTTCTGAGAATTCTTCCAAACTTTCTTGCCGACTTTCTCTCGTCGGCCGACCTCGTTTCATCTGTCGTGACGCCGGTAATACCGGCTGTTCTACTTCTTTGCTGTTTTTCTGTCGTGATGGCAATACCGGCCGTTCTACTCCTTTGCCGTTCTTGGCTCGCTGTTTGACTGTCCGATTGTCGGCATTTTCCTCGCTTTCTTGCCGACTATCTCGCGTTGTCGGCCTGCGTCGTTTGGTCTGTCGTGACGGCATTGTCGGCCGTTCCACTCCTTTGGCGTTCTTGGACCGTCCCACTCGTTGTGTGTTCTTGTTTTCGGTCATTTCTTCTTCGTTGAGGTCACATTCATTTGTAATCTCTTCAGTGAGGTCACATTATCTTTTTGATCTTAGCTGGCCTCGCCTTATCTTTCTATTATTCGTTCGTTTCTGTTCATCTTCTTCTTGAATTTCCTCTACTTCTTCTTTTTCCTCCTCTTCTTCTACTTCTTCAATTTCCTCTTCTTCCACTTCTTCTTCCTCCTCCTCTTCATACACAGGTTCCCCCCCCTGGAGTCCATATCCCATAGGTTGCGACAACGCCCCCTGATACCCCCCTGTGTATCCCCCAATGAGTTCCGTCAACAGGGGTGCCCCCTGGAGCCCCCCCCGGAGCCCAAAGGAGGGGCTGCAACGGCTATTGTATTTGTGACACAAACGTGAGGCCTAATTCATTTTACTCATCTTCTTCGAACTCTTCATTGTCTATGCTCTCTTCTGAGCTTTCTTCTTCCAAGTTCTCTTCTGAGAATTCTTCCAAACTTTCTTGCCGACTTTCTCTCGTCGGCCGACCTCGTTTCATCTGTCGTGACGCCGGTAATACCGGCTGTTCTACTTCTTTGCTGTTTTTCTGTCGTGATGGCAATACCGGCCGTTCTACTCCTTTGCCGTTCTTGGCTCGCTGTTTGACTGTCCGATTGTCGGCATTTTCCTCGCTTTCTTGCCGACTATCTCGCGTTGTCGGCCTGCGTCGTTTGGTCTGTCGTGACGGCATTGTCGGCCGTTCCACTCCTTTGGCGTTCTTGGACCGTCCCACTCGTTGTGTGTTCTTGTTTTCGGTCATTTCTTCTTCGTTGAGGTCACATTCATTTGTAATCTCTTCAGTGAGGTCACATTATCTTTTTGATCTTAGCTGGCCTCGCCTTATCTTTCTATTATTCGTTCGTTTCTGTTCATCTTCTTCTTGAATTTCCTCTACTTCTTCTTTTTCCTCCTCTTCTTCTACTTCTTCAATTTCCTCTTCTTCCACTTCTTCTTCCTCCTCCTCTTCATACACAGGTTCCCCCCCCTGGAGTCCATATCCCATAGGTTGCGACAACGCCCCCTGATACCCCCCTGTGTATCCCCCAATGAGTTCCGTCAACAGGGGTGCCCCCTGGAGCCCCCCCCGGAGCCCAAAGGAGGGGCTGCAACGGCTATTGTATTTGTGACACAAACGTGAGGCCTAATTCATTTTACTCATCTTCTTCGAACTCTTCATTGTCTATGCTCTCTTCTGAGCTTTCTTCTTCCAAGTTCTCTTCTGAGAATTCTTCCAAACTTTCTTGCCGACTTTCTCTCGTCGGCCGACCTCGTTTCATCTGTCGTGACGCCGGTAATACCGGCTGTTCTACTTCTTTGCTGTTTTTCTGTCGTGATGGCAATACCGGCCGTTCTACTCCTTTGCCGTTCTTGGCTCGCTGTTTGACTGTCCGATTGTCGGCATTTTCCTCGCTTTCTTGCCGACTATCTCGCGTTGTCGGCCTGCCTCGTTTGGTCTGTCGTGACGGCATTGTCGGCCGTTCCACTCCTTTGACGTTCTTGGACCGTCCCACTCGTTGTGTGTTCTGGTTTTCCGTCATTTCTCCTTCTTCTTCGGTCTGGTTATTAGTGGTTTCCAACGTTTGGTCAGCCGTTTCTTCGGTCACGTTTTCGTCCTGTTGTTCCTTCCTTCGTAATGATCTACGATCCGATGTACGTGTTTCCGATCTCCGTGTGGCGACACGTTCGGGTTTGCTCGGCGGTTTTCGGGCTTCCGCTTTGGTGTTGAGTTGCCCCGATTGTTTCGAGCGCGTTTGTCTAACCTTGGGCTCTTTGAGCTCTTTCTGAGTTGATTCTACGTGTCTCTTTTGCTTTCTAGTGTTTTTATTTTGCTCTATGGATTCAACTTGACTGTCTTCACTTTCCTCTACTTCGTATTTCGATTGTCTACCAGCTTTGGCTCCTTTCTGATTTGATTTCCTACCCCTGGTCTCTTTCTCTGTTGATTCTGCTAGGTCATGTCTCGTTGGTCTATTAGTGGTTTGTCTTGCTTCGTATTCTTCTTCAGATTCTAGGGTATTTTTGCTGTCATGATTGTGTGTTTCGTTGCCAACCCCTGACACATCTTCTCTGGCATCATAGAATTCTTCGTTTTCTTCTTCATTCCCTTCATCTTGTTCCCCTTCTTCATTCTCAGTCATTTCTTCTCTTTCCTCCACCTCTTCTTCTTCTTCTTCTTCTTCAACAATCTCTTCATACTCGGTTATCTCTTCTTCTTCTTCTTCTTCTTCTTCCGCCTTTCTGTGTCGATTCCACTTCCATTCTCTCTTCTTCACCATTCTCAACCTCCTCTCCACCTTCTTCATCAATGTAAATTCTGTCACCTTCTTCCTCCTCCTTGCTATTTCATCTTCTGGCGAGTTCTTCTTCGGCAATTTCTTCAGTGACGGGTATTCTTCTTCGTCAAAAAACTTCCTCTACTCTTCTTTGCCACAAATTCAGTCTAGCATCTGATTCATCTTCATCATGTTCCAAGCCTGATAGACGAGAGAT
>NW_007382580.1:0-2144 GCF_000475195.1 Diaphorina citri | reverse complement strand
AATGAAAAAAATCATCCGCTCCCTAATAATACAACCTGGAAACAATTATTCAGAACCAACCTTCGAAATTAAAACTCAATCCGGTTTTATTCCAAGAAGTCAAAAAGATCAAGAAAAGAAGCAAAATTCCGAACAAAAAAGGAAAATCTTCTTGTAGCTGTTAATCCAACTGTCTCTTCTGAAATTGACTTCTCCCTACCACCTCGAAGAAGATTCAGAAGCAAGAGCATAGCTCCAACAGTTGCTAAAATTATGGCTCTTGAACTATAACACAAGAGATACCCTCAAGAAAACTGGGGGCTTCATATCTATACGGATGGTTCCCTTTTAAATCCCGCTGATGGTGCTGGCTGCAGGCATTTTTTGCGAACTTCTTCTCGTTTCTACATAAAAGTTCAGTTACAGTTCCCTCTGTCAAAAAAAAAAAAAGCTTCGGGCGGTTTACTACAAAACTTCGATGGTGAATATGGCTGCCATAAAAATGGCCCTACAACACACCCCTCCATAGAAACAAATCAGCTTGAAAATGCAGTAATCTTGTCGGGAGGTTCTAAGACTGCAGCCCACCAGAGCTATAGTAACAACAATGAAGGACCTCTAGTGAAGAAATCAGAAGATAAGAAGAATAATAAAACAACTTTACATCCAGAAGAAATCTCTAGTCTTACAATGGATTCCAGCCCATTGCGATCTTGCAGGCAATGAAACCGCAGATTACCTGGCCAAGAAGGGAACAAAAATAAGTAGTACATCTCCTCAAAATATCCCTTATGATTCTGTTAAAAGATTATTAAGATCAACTTTCAAAGAAAAATATGACCAATGGATAAAATCGGAAGGAGAAGGGAAAAAATGGCAGCCTTTAGTTGAAAACCCCAATATTATACCAAATCTTCCAAGAAAAGCTGCTGTCGCTCATTTTAGGTTGCTCACTGGGCACGACTGTCTGGCTCAACACCTCCACAAAATCAATATCAAAGACTCTCCTATCTGTCTTTTATGTTCCTAGAATGCCCCTATGAACTCCTCACACCTAAACTTCTGTCCTGCCTTGGAAGCCAGCAATGACATTGTAGGGAAATATTGGCATGCGAGAGGAAAAATGGCCTAATGGTCAAAAATCCCGACATTTGCAACATACATCAATTAACTTGCTGTTGAACCAATGATCCTGGATTACGAAACCTAGATCTTGACCGCAGTATACACTAATAAAGATAACAATGTTATTTATTTTGTAATTTTCATCAGTGCACTGCTATCACCTAACCCTTAGAATTCGAAGGTCTGGTTATCAGTCGTTTCCAACGTTTGGTCAGCCGTTTCTTCGGTCACGTTTTCGTCCTGTTGTTCCTTCCTTCGTAATGATCTACGATCCGATGTACGTGTTTCCGATCTCCGTGTGGCGACACGTTCGGGTTTGCTCGGCGGTTTTCGGGCTTCCGCTTTGGTGTTGAGTTGCCCCGATTGTTTCGAGCGCGTTTGTCTAACCTTGGGCTCTTTGAGCTCTTTCTGAGTTGATTCTACGTGTCTCTTTTGCTTTCTAGTGTTTTTATTTTGCTCTATGGATTCAACTTGACTGTCTTCACTTTCCTCTACTTCGTATTTCGATTGTCTACCAGCTTTGGCTCCTTTCTGATTTGATTTCCTACCCCTGGTCTCTTTCTCTGTTGATTCTGCTTGGTCATGTCTCGTTGGTCTATTAGTCGTTTGTCTTGCTTCGTATTCTTCTTCAGATTCTAGGGTATTTTCGCTGTCATGATTGTGTGTTTCGTTGCCAACCCCTGACACATCTTCTCTGGCATCATAGAATTCTTCGTTTTCTTCTTCATTCCCTTCATCTTGTTCCCCTTCTTCATTCTCAGTCATTTCTTCTCTTTCCTCCACCTCTTCTTCTTCAACAATCTCTTCATACTCGGTTATCTCTTCTTCGTACTCTCCGCTTTCATCCAGCCTTTCTTGTCGATCCACTTCCATTCTCTCTTCTTCACCATTCTCAACCTCCTCTCCACCTTCTTCATCCAATGGTAATTCTTCACCTTCTTCCTCCTCTTCTATTTCATCTTCTTCTTCTTCATCCGCAATTTCTTCTTCGACAATTTCTTCATACTCGTATTCTTCTTCGTCAAAAACTTCCTCTAGCT